>NC_057950.1:27793173-27935426 GCF_018555375.3 Anguilla rostrata | reverse complement strand
TGAGGGACATACAGAGCTGGATGGACAATCACCACCTGAAGCTCAACCCGGGAAAGACGGAGCTAATCTTTATTCCTGCTCTATCCTCTCCCCTCCTCGACTTTTCCATTTCCTTAGGGGACACCGTAGTGACATCACCCTGCGCCAAGAATCTCGGAGTGATGATGGACAACAGGCTGTCCCTCTCCAACAACATTGCAGCAGTAACCCGGGCATGCAGATTTTTCCTATACAACATCCGCAGAATCCGCCCCTTTCTCACCACCTACTCAACCCAGCTCCTGGTCCAAGCAATGGTTCTATCCCGCCTGGACTACTGCAACTCTCTTCTGGCTGGACTACCGGCATCTGCCACCAGACCCCTGCAGCTCATTCAGAATGCTGCGGCTCGTCTGGTCTTCAACCTCCCCAGACACTCCCCTGCTCACTACCCTCCACTGGCTGCCTGTTACAGCTCGCATCAAATTTAAAACATTGGTCCTAGCATACCAGGCAGTCAAGGGATCAGCCTCAGCATACCTCCACAAGATATTCAAACCCTACATGCCAGCCAGATCCCTCCGTTCTGCTACCTCAGGACGCCTAGAACCTCCCCCTCTTCGCACCTGCACTTCCAGAACACGTCACCTGTCTGTTCTGGCCCCACGATGGTGGAATGACCTCCCTGTGGAGGTCAGAACAGCTGAGACTGTGACCCATTTCAAACGACGACTGAAGACCCACCTCTTCAGGCTGCACCTCTCCCCATCCCTCCCTTCCCCCCTGTAAATGACTAAACTTAGGGTTGTAACTAGGCAGCTGTTTCATAAGTGACTTAGGCGCATCAACTGTCTTAACGACTACTTGTATTTTTATTTATTTTTATTTTTATTTTTCCATAGATTGCGTTGTTGCCGTTCTCGTTGTTAGTGTTAATCAGTTTAACCATCAGGGTATTTATTGATTTTTAGCGATTTAATCACCTGGAATTGAAATATTCTTCTGCAGCCGTTTGGGCATATTTTACCGTTGTCAAGCAAAACTGTCGTTGGTAGTTGAACTTGGACCGTTGTTATGCGTCAAATAGGATATAACAGGCCAATAGTCAGATTGTAACTGTTTTATATATCCTCTCAAACACATTCATTATGTTTTTATGCAAACATTCGCTTTCATGTCTTGACATCCGAAGCGACAGAATGCATTCACATTTCCAATATAACTGGCAACAACAGCAGACATGCACACGTTGTAAACAATTTGCTGTTTGATTACTTTCTCATCGTCAATTCTATATAGGCTAATCGCAAAATGACAAGAATAGAACGAAAACTCGGACTTGCATGAAAATTTAAATTAGTAGTGGTACAGCCACCGTTTGCTTTCCTTCGAAGTTACTGCTAGCCGAGCAGCGAAGTGTGCCCTCCAGATGCGAACCATGCACCATAAATTAGTCCATAGTCTTCCTGGTCTTTTTGTGGAATTGAAGAATGGCAGAGTAAAATTACGGCAGTCTGAAAAAGCTAAAGGTACGATTACTAGAATTACCTGTTATTTTACCCTGACAAAAAGTGCGGAAGGTGATTTCCAGTTTGCTTTTACTGTATCACCAATGTGAATTACGCAGAACTACCGCATACCTCACATAACTGTATCAAACGTTTTGACTCAATTACAACGGGCTAACAAAGAAAATCCGGAAGAAAATATTCATCAACCGAATTAATCCGTTTGAATGTTTTGGTACGTAATATGCTGTCCCAGCACGAATGCTTAGCATTTTTTAAAAGAATACTAAAGCAAGAAAAGAACAGAAGAGCACACGTTATAATTCCAAGACGTTGGCAGGCTATAACCAAAAGTAGGCTACTGCGCCGCATAACATACAAGTTTGATTTGAAGTTATTATGAAAATAAATCGGTTTGCGGCTGCATATTTTTAAACATGGCGCCTGAAAACAAAAAACACAAAAAAATGCTGCGAGTACTCGACCAATCAGAAATGTTCAGCGCTGCAAGCTCCACCCAAAAGGTTCCTGTACTTTCGGAAAGTACTACCCCCCGAGCAGGAACTTTTTGGGGGGTAAAATAAAGCCCCCGGAACTAAATTTAGACCCTAGTTCCTGCGGTGGAAACGCACTGAGTTCCTCAAAAGGTTCCTAGTTCCGGGGTAAAGTTCCTGCGGTGGAAACGCGGCTAAAGTATGGTTTGTGGGAGGCAAGGGGACTCCTAGTGAGGCATAACATTAAGTGGGGGTTTAAAAGGGTGGTTGGGAAGGTAAGAGGAGAGTTGGGAAGGAGGCAATGGGAGGAGGTGTCCTTGGGGTACCACCAAGCAAAGGAACGGTGGAAGGACCTGTATGGGTAGGCAGTGTATGATTTTGTATTGTGGAAGTAGTAGAATTGTGGGGTGATTGTACTGAGAAAGGTTTGATGTCTTGGTGTATAGGGTTTAAATAATAAAAATATATTTATGTTTGTGGAGGCATGGCGAAATGGGGCCATTAGGTGGGGCCATTGTATTATTGTTTCGATGCGGTTATTGGAGTGTGAGGCTGAAAATTTATGTAAATAGGTGCTTGTAAATGTAAATGTACTTGGATGCAGACATCGTAGGTGTATGTAATGTTTGTGATGTATGTTTTGTGGGGTTTTTCAATAAAAAAAAATAAATTAAAAAAATCTGTTCTTATCAGTTTAATATCTGAGACAGCGATTGTTCGGGAGAACGTATTTGGTGACCATGGAGGGTCCCACGTTGGAGTCATCGGCAGCTGGAGTGAGACGACAAAACACTATGCGGATTGTGGTCGCGCCGCCACGCTTGGAGGAAGTCGATCTGCGGTATGTGGTGGTTGAGATTCTTCAAGGCATTTTTTCAGTTGGTGTGGCTAGAATTTTTTGTATCCAAGATTTTCAAGCATGGGGGTTTTTCGAAGTAACTTTAGACAGAGAGAGTTTGTGTTTGGAAATTTTCCAATTATACAAGTCGTTGGGGCCTCATTAGGTGCTTTCTGGGATTTCTTTTGTGCCACTTTTTCCGTTTGACGTTAAAACGGTGACTGTTTTGATTTATAACCCTTTTGTGCCCGCCCGGGACGTTGAACTGTTTTTGAGCTGGCGCTGCACGGTGTTGAAGCCTGAAGTGAGGCTGAACAATGCATTTGGAATTTGAAACGGGAAGAGGCAGTTTCTGGTTAGGTTGCACCAAGATCCAGGGGGAATCGGCGGTGTGAGGCATTTGCCGGCAGTGTTTTCCATCGGCCCGGACAAAGGGTATTTAACATATGCAGGCTTGCCCACGTATTGCCGCAAGTGCTTGCACTATGGCCATATGGCGAAGGACTGCAGTGCAGATATTGTTTGTAGTCTTTGTGGAGAGGGAGGTCATGTAGCTAAGGATTGCACAAAGGACAAGGCCTGCCATTTGTGCGGTAGCAGGCAACACCTGTACCGGAGTTGCCCAGATCGGCGTCGGTCGTTTGCCGAGGTTGTCCAGGGAGGAAGACAGCCCCCTAGCGGCGTGGGAGTAGCAAGACAGAAGGAGCCAGAAGCTTGCGGGGCAAATCCAGTCCCTGATCCAGTTCGGGGTCCAGCGGTGGCCAGGGAACCTTCGGCTCCCGAGGGAGAGGAGCAGCCTGGAGTGTCGGAAGCAGAGAGCACAGCGGAGGCTGTGGTGGAGGCACTTCCTTCTACAGCGGCGAGGGAAGGGAAGCAGGTCAATCGGGCAGAAACTGCAGTCCCTGTCACAGGGGAGAGGTCGGCTGGTCCTGCGGTGGCGGCAGAGCAGGCACAGGAGCAGTGGGCGGCGGTGGAGGGGGATGCTGCAGCGGGGATGGCGGGCAAGAATTTAGACATGGGTGAGAATCCCGAGGTGGAGCGGGGCGAGGAGGCTCCTGCTGGGAGAAGGAGGGCGGGGGCTGCAAGTCCAGCAGAGGCCATGGAGACCCAGTTGGGGTGCGCACCAACCAAAAGGGGCCTTGTGGTGGATTGGGCTTTGGCCATGGAGGAGGAAAACCCTCTGGGGCCGGAGAACTTGGTGGAGACTGTGTTCCCCAGCAAGAAGCCAAAGGTGACTGGGGGGGGGGTGGTGGGTTTGTATAGGATTCTGAGGGGTCTGTGGGGATAGGGAGTGGGGAGAGCCTGGAGTGGGACCCACCATCTCCCATGCTGGAGTCCGCGTATGATGGGGGCTCCATCACTCCGGGTTCTCCGAATGAATTTCCCTACCTGGCTGAAGAGGTTCCGGGGGAGGTGTTGGAGGAGGGTTTGAGCCGGGTTGTGGTGTTGTGAGTGTTTTATTATAGTGCTGTGTAATACCGGTTCTCTCTGTGATGACGTGCAATGCACGGGGTTTGAGCGGGGGTTCAAAGAGAGGTATAGCGTTCCAGTTCTTGACGGTCAAGGGGTCCTCTGTGTACTTTTTACAAGAGGTACATTTGCGGTCAGAGGAAGATAGTAAGGGCTTTGCGGCAGAGTGGACAAGGGGGCCCTCATTTTGGAGTGTGGGGGGGGCCCATTCTTCGGGGGTTGGGATTTTGTTGGGATCGAGGGATTTTGTTTTGGTTGGGAGTTTTTCCTTCGTGCAGGGGAGGGTCCTGGTGGCGGATGTGGACTGGTGGGGAGTGAAACTGCGCTTGATAAATGTGTATGCGCCGACACTGCCATCAGGGAGGAAGGAATTGTTTTCAGGGATGGATGTAATTTTTTTGACAAGTCGGTATATTGTTCCATTTGAGGGGGGGGATTTTAGTTTAGGTCATCTGAGGGGTTTAATTACAAAGTTTGCCTTAGTGGACGCATACAGAGTTGTGCACCCAGCAGGGCCGGGTTTCACTTGGGGGAACTCGAGGGGAGCCCGGAGCCGGCTGGATCTTGTTTTTGTACCGGGTGGGCAGAGGGTAAGGTCGGCTGAGGTGGTACCGCTATGTTTCTCGGATCACTGCGGAGTGGCGGTGGATTTAAGTTTGGACGTGCCAAAGGTGGGGAGGGGTTTCTGGAGGCTGAACGTGCAGGTGCTGCAGGAAAAGGCCTTCCAGGAGCAGTTCCATGCCCTGTACAGAGGGTGGGCCTGCCTAAAGCCCTTTTTCCCCACAGTGATAGAGTGGTGGGAGGGGCTGAAGGTGCAGGCGAAGGTGCTGGCACAGGGGTACTGTAGGGGGAAAAAGAGGAGGGAGTTGCGCAGGTTCTGGAAGCTCCAGAAACAGCTAGAGCGCCTGTATGTGGAGTGGAATAAGGGCGGGGCCTTTAACGAACAACAGTGGGTCATAGTAAAGGAGGAAATGCGGGGCCTTCTCGAGGAGCATGCACATTCTTTCTCTTTTAGGAGCAGGGCAGAAAGGAGAGAGAAGGATGAGAAGTGTTCCGCGTACTTCTTTCAGTCAGTGTGGGCGACACAGAAAAAAAGGGTGGTGGAGGGTTTGAGGGAAGTGGATGGGCAGATACACACAGGGGCAGAGGAAATGGTGAGTATAGCCTCTGAATTTTATGCAGAGCTGTTTGGTCAGAGGGAGGTTGAGGGGGCAGCTAGCAAATGGTTTGCGGGTTTGGTGGCAGCGGGAGTGCCAGAGGGGGTGCGAGCAGCCCTAGAGCTCCCAATTAGTTTGGAGGAGCTTCGCAGTGCTCTAGTGGGGATGAAGGGGGGCAAGGTGCCTGGGTTGGATGGTCTGCCCAAAGAATTTTATCTAGAATTCTGGGACATTCTGGGGGAGGACTTTGTGGAAGCGGTACAGGAGGTTTTCGCACAGGGGGAGCTGACACCATCAATGAGGGAGGGGGTGGTGACCCTGTTGTACAAAAAGGGAGATCCTTTGGACCTCCGCAATTGGCGACCCATCACCCTCCTGTGTGCGGATTACAAAATAATCGCTAGGGCGTTGACAGCGCGGCTGCGGCTAGCTATGCCATTTTTAATTAATGAGAACCAGATGTGCGGGGTGGAGGGGAGGTCCACAGGATTTAATTTACAGCAGGTGCGAGACACATTAGAATGGGTGGAGGATCGAGGCTAGCACCTTGGCACGGTGTGGTTTTGGTGGAGGGTTTCTCAAATGGTTGTCGATAATGTACAGAGGTGTGGGAAGCAGGATCAGTTGGGTCTGTGGGCGGCAAGAAGGCTAACAATCACCGGGAAGGTGTTAGCCTTGAAGGCGGACATCATGCCGTCCCTGGTTTATTTGGCTAGAGTGTACATTATGCCAGCTCGGTTGTGAAGGGCTTTGACCAGGGCAGTATTTAAGTTTGTGTGGGGTGGGTATGAATACATACAGAGAGTGGTTATGTATCAGGCAGTGGAGGAGGGGGGTAGGGACGTCTTGTGTTTTCCGTTGAAATGTGATACAATGTTTTTCTGTAATATTTGTGTGGCCCTGAGTGGGCCTAGAATTCATAAGTTTTAGTTTTTTGTGCGATTTGGGGCATCAGGGTTTTTTCGGTTTTTGGTGGAATGGGACAACAGGGTCCCAAGGGCAGAGGTGGCTTCGGCACAGTATTTGTGGGTGGTGAGGTGGGCTAAGAGGCATGCAGAGTGTGGGGATCGGGAGCTGGCTTTAGACCACAGAAAGCTCTATAGGGCATTAAGGGGCAAGCTTCGGCAGAGTGGGGGCTTAGGCGTAGGGTTGGGGCGGGAAGTGTGGACGGCAGTCCAGCTAAAGGGGTTGGACAACAATTTGAGAGACCTCAACTGGATGGTGGCGTATGGGCGCCTGCCCGTACGGGACGTCCTGTACCGCCACAAATTAACAAAGAACAGATCTTGTCCACGTGTGGGTTGTGGGTAGGAGGAAACCGTGCAACATGTGTTTTGGGGATGTGGATTCGCACAGAAGGTGTGGGGTTTGATGAAGGGAAGATATAGGGTGTTGGAGGGTGTGAACCGAGAGGGGGTGCTTTTTGGAGAAGGTGTGAGGAGGAAGAAAGGAAAGGAAAAATTTTTAACATTGTTGCTGCTCAGCCTTGTTAAGTACAAATTATGGGTGGCTCGAGGAGAGTGAGGGGTACTAAAGCAAGGCTGGACGGTAAGAGGGGTGGTGGAGATGGTGAGGGTGGAGGTGGAGCGGCACTTTCAGTGGGAGGTGCGGCGGTGGGGGTTTAACGCCGCAAGGGAAAGGTGGAAAGTTCTGTTACAGGGCTAGGGGGGCTTGTGTTAATAAGGATATTTGTCATAATAACACCGGCAGAAGTGGGGTTGTTGGAGGGAGGGAGGTTTTATTTGGAAATTTGGTTTTGCTGTACTAGTTTAGTGCTTTGTTTACCTGTGTGAAATGTAAAGAAAAAGGGGTTTAGGTGGGTAAGGGGTAATGGGGAGGTGTTGGGTGGGGAGGAGTGATGGGGTTGTGGAGGTGGTGGGTGTGAATTTGGTTTGGCATTCAGAGGGGAGCAGTGTGTCGGGGATTTGATATGTAATGCAAAGTTGTGGTGAGTGAATAAATATTTTTCAAAAAAAAAAAAAAAAATTTTCTGTTCTTATCAGTTTAATATCTGATACGTCCCCTATCTGGGGACTACATATTAAAGGAAAGGGTGAATGCTGCTGCTGCTGCTTCTGCTTCTTTTTCTTCTTCTTCTTTTTCTTCATGGAGTAGACAAGCAACTGAGTCCTTGTGAGGTTTTTTTTTAATTTTTTTTAAATAAAATAGTTTTATCGTGTCTTTCTTTCGTTCGTTCTTTCTATCATTCTTCGTCAGCTAGCTGGGTAAGTGAAGTTGGTTAAGTCAGCTGGCGAGCCGGTTTGCAGCGGTCCGTGGCTCGCTTGCGCCCTCTGCCAGTCGGGCGGTTATTGCGTCTCCTCTCCCTCTTCCGTGGATAACACGCGGGGGCGCCGGCGGACAACTCCGGGCCTGCGGCTCCGGGCCGGGAGGGCCTACGGCGGCTGGTGATGGCGAGAGGCCACGTGTGCTCGGGTTTCTCTTCATCACGCACAAATCTTTCGCCTTTTACTAAAGATTTCCATGGAGAGGAACACTCCGGACCAATGGCGAGCGGGGACTGGGTCCGGCCGGACCCCGCGATCGGATTCCCGGCCCCCTGGGCGGCGGCGGCCAGCTGTGGCCAATTTTCAGGCCATCGCTCCTCTGCCTTTTGGCTACGGATCAAGACTGCGGGAAGGCGATGGCGGTTCTGGAGGAAGGAGTACCGGCCCATCGGGTGCGGTTGAGAAACACGGTACGGTTCGAGATGGACGACCTGGAGAAGAGGAAAAGCTTCACATTGGATTTTTTTGTCATGGAAGTTCTAAAGAAGACCTTGGCGGTGGAAGCAAGTACAGTTTACTGTCTGCAGGACTTTTCTAGCCGAGGTTTCTTTGACGTTACGTTTTTTTCAGAGGCAGCGTGTTTTAATTTGCACTCCCGTTTTGTGGAAAGGAAAGACGTACCGGCTTTACAAGGACTGCGGGTGGAGTTTTTGTATTCGAAAGCGATCCGGCCCTTGACGATCCATATGTACAACCCTTATGTCCAGGAGGAAGACATCATCTGTTTTTTGAGGCGTTACTGCGTCGATGTGCGAGAGGGAGTGAAACTAAAGGACAGGTATGGGTTTTGGAACGGGAAGCGGCGTTTCATGGTCCGGTTTAGGCAGGATCCTCTGGGGGTGGGAGGATATGCCCACCCGCCCGGGGCCTTCTCCATCGGCCCCGACAGGGGATACCTGAACTATCCGGGCCAGCCAATCTACTGTCGGCGATGTGGCTCCTTTGGGCACGTGAAAGGGGTGTGCAACTCAGACAGGTGCAGATACTGTCTGTCTGGGGAGCACGCCACCAAAGATTGCACGGCTCCAAAAGCATGCAGTCTGTGTGGCAGTACCGAGCATCTTTTCCGGGCATGCCCAGAACGGAGCAGGTCCTATGCAGATACGCTGCGTATGGACCAAGAAGGACTGGATCACTATGTGGGGCCACTAGGGGGCTCAGCTAGCCTTGGAGGGCCGGCGGTAGCAGGGAGTTCAGGAAGAGAGGCCTCAGAGGGACGGCAGGCCGCTGGGGCGGAGGGGGGGCCGGGGTCCGCTCCCGCTCCCACTCCCGCTCCCGCTCCCGCTACAGTTCCAGTTCCAGTTCCTGTGCTTGGTCCAGTGGAGGAGACGGCAGTGACTACAACACCTGCACCTGCGCCGGCAGTGGGGGCTGGTTCGGATCCGGGGTCCGTGTCGGGAGCTGTGCCTGCTGCGGGTCCTGCGTCAGGCCCAGTGGGAGAAGCAAACACAGTGCCGGGCGGCGCACTGGAGCCTGGGAGTGGTGGTGATGGGGTGGTGGATCCAGCTTATGCACAGGATCCCGTTCCGGTTCAGGATAAGCGGGGCATGGTACCAGGGTTTGCTCCTCATGAGGCGGCGGCTTCTGGGCCAGTAATCGATGCTGGGGCAGGCTCTGCTTCGGCACGCGGCCCTGGCCTGGCCATCAGCGCGGGGTTCGTGCAGGTCTTTGGGCTGGGGCCAGTGCAGCACCAGGGGGGCAGGGCTGGGGCAGCGGGGGAGCAGGCCCCCGGCGGAGTGGGGGTCTGTGCGGTGAGAAGATCTAAGGCCGGTTTTGCAGGGGATGTGTCACAGGAGCTGTTCCTGTCGTCGGGGCAGAGCGTTACAGGAGAGGGACTGACCCATTCGGAGGAGGGGGTCGCGCTCCTGACCACAGCGGACCTGGCTACGCCGGCAGAGTGGGGAGACAGTCCGACGATGGGGGATGGGGCAGTGGCAGACTGGGCCGTGGCGTCGGTGAGGAAGCGACCCCCCTCAGGTGGAGAGGACTGCCCGAGAAAGGTGAAAGCGGGACCGCAGATACTCCTGGCCAACAGGTTTGAGGTGTTGGCGGGAGCATCGGAGGGGGATACTTTGGGTACGGAGAGGGAAATGGAGATGGAGATGGAGGTGGGGTCCCCTTCTGGGTTATTGGAGGGATGGGATGTGGAGGGCCTTGTAGAGGCCATGGGGATGGACCCGGGTTAGGGGGAAAGGATGGGAGGGGGGGGGGGGGGTGGGGCTGGCGGGGAGGTTTGATTTAAGTTGTGTGTGGTTTGTTCACAGGGGATGGTTTAAAACCTTTGAATGTACGGGGCCTGAGAGACCCTGTAAAGAGGACGGCAGTGTTTACGTCACCAGCTGCAATGAGGGGTGATGTTTTTTTACTACAAGAGGCCCATTTAAAAGATCAGGGGGATGTGGAGGCCTTCTCCCGGGAGTGGGGTTGGGGGCCCTCTGCTTGGACTGTGGGCAACGTGCATTCCGATGAGGTGGGGATTTTATTTAAGGGGAATAGCTTCAGGGTTGAGGAGGTGGTGGGGGAGATAGCTGGGAGGGTTTTGTGGGTGGATTTCTGTATAGGGGGCTCTAAATTTAGGGTCATAAATGTTTATGCACCAGCACAGAGAGGGAGAAGGTTGGAGTTTTTTAGAGACTTGCCCAGCGTTTTATGTACTGCCCGGAGCATAATATTGGGGGGGGATTTTAATGTCTCTCTGGATAGGGCTGACGGGAAGGGAGGTGCTGGGGGGATGGAGGGCGAGGTGGAGGCCCTGGCAGCCCTGGTAAAACAATTTGGCCTGGTGGATGTATGGAAGGAAGTACATCTGGGAGTGGCGGGTAACACCTGGCGCAACTCTAGGGGGGCTGCCAGCCGCCTGGATTATGTTTTCGTAGGAAAGGGGCAATCCGGGCTGGATGCAGCCCTGCTGCTAGTGTGGATGTCGGATCATGCGATCTCGGTGTCCGTTGCAAGTAATGAGCAGGCTTGGGGGCCAGGCTTCTGGCGCTTTAATGTTTCACTGTTAAAGTTAGAGAGTTTCAGAGGTAGCTTTGAGGCTTTCTTTCCATCCGTGCGGGCCTTGCGGCCATTTTACCACTCGGTGGCGGAGTGGTGGGAGGCCGCAAAGGTCCGCATCAGGGCCTTTTGTATTGGTTTTGCTGCAGCAGAGCGAAGGTGGGCCCGGGCTCAGGTAAGTAGATGGACAAGCTCCCTGACATATTTGCACGGACTGCTCAATGCTGGGGTGAGCGTCAGGTGGGAAGTAGTCCAGGGGGTAAAGGACCGCATTAGAGAGCTCCTAGAGAGGAGGGTGCGGTCCCTGGCTTTCCAAGGCCGGGTCCGAGAGTTGGAGGAAGGGGAGAGGCCCTCTGCTTATTTCTTTCAGGCAGCGAAGGCAAGGCGGGAGTCTGCAGCCATGCATAGCCTGGAGGGGGACGGCGGGCTTGTCACCAGGCCGCAGCAGATGCTGGAGGTGGCACAGACCTTCTACAAAGGCCTGTTCTCTGAGCGGGACTGTGACCCTGCTGAGCAGGAGGCCTTGTTAGGGGTCATTGAAAAGAGAATGGGGGAGGAGGAAGCACAGTTGCTGGAGGCACCCCAATCATTGGGGGAGCTCACGGCGGCAGTACGCTCCATGAGGAGTGGGAGAGCCTCGGGGAGCGATGGTCTCCCCAAGGAGTTTTACTGCACCTTTTGGGAGCTGCTGGGCCCTGACCTCCTGGAGGTCTATAAGGTCCTCTTGGAGAAGGGGACCTTGTTGGACTCCATGAGGAAGGGTGTTCTGGCGCTTGTGTTTAAGTCCGGGAGCCGCACGGAGCTCAAGAACTGGCGCCCGCTAACTCTGCTCACAGCCGATTACAAAATACTGGCAAAGGTGGCGACTCTTCGCCTAAAGCAAGTAATGGGCAGGTTGGTGAGGCAGGACCAGACGTGCGGCGTCCCCGGGAGGTCGTGCAGCTGGAACTTGCTGCTGATCCGGGACGTGCTGGACTGGGCGGAGGAGCGTAAGCTGCCTCTTGCTCTAATAAGCATAGATCAGGAGAAGGCTTTCGACCGGGTCCAGCACAGGTTCCTGTTCCGGGTACTAGAGCGCCTGGGGGTGGGTCCCCAATTCATTAGCTGGCTGCGGGCCCTGTACAGTCAGGTGTACAGTGTGGTCTGGGTGAATGGGTTCCTGAGCGGGGCAGTGGAGCAAGCTGGTGGGGTGAGGCAGGGGTGCCCGCTCTCGCCACTGCTCTACGTCCTGTATATGGAGCCGTTTGCCGAGTTGGTGCGCCGGGACCCAGGGGTGGATGGAGTGTTGATCCCGGGGGCGGCGGGCGAATGACTGAAAATACAGCAATATGCAGATGACACCAAACTGTTCGTGTCGTCCGCCGCCTCCCTGAAACGTACGGGTGAACTAGCTGGGCGTTTTGCGGCGGGAACAGGATCTAAAATCAATCTAGAGAAGTCCTCAGTCTTGTTTTGTGGTGGATGGAGGGAAGGGAGGGCTTAAAGTGCTCGGGGTATGGTTCTTCCCAAAGGACAGTGCCAGGAGGAACTGGGAGGCCCGGTTGGCGGTGGTCCGAGCGGTGTTGGGGAGGTGGGGCTGCCGGAAGCTCTCCCTGTCAGGGAGGGTAATGGCAGTGAAGGTGGTGCTACTGCCGCTGTTGTTACATCTGGCATACGTGTTCCCGGTTCCAGCGTGTGTAAGGCTGGCCCTCACGCGGGCCATTTTCCGGTTTGTGTGGGGCTGTCTGTACGAGTACGTGAGCCGAGAGGTCATGTACAGGCCGGTGGCAGAGGGCGGAAGGGGCGTGTTGCGGGTGCCGCTGAAGCTTGAAATCCTGTACAGCAGTTTTGCGTGTAGGTGTCTGCTTCAGCGATTCCCGCACAAATGGTTTTATTTCGCACGCATGTACCTGTCCTTTTCGTTAAGGCACCTGGTACCAATTTCAAACTTGGTGCCTCGGGCGGAAGTGCTCACACCGGCGTACCAGGCTGTGGTACGGTTAATGAGGAGGGACATTTTGCTGGTCGTCAGGGACGTCCTCATGAACCACAAAGCCTGGTATAGTGCTCTGGCTGAGAAGCTTGGTCCCCCAGTTCCTGTGGTCCCACGGGGGGTGGAGTGGGACTTGGTGAGCGGCGGGAGGGCTCCGGGGATCGTGCGGGACCTACACTGGCGCTGCGCGTTGGGGCGATTGCCGGTGTGGGAGGTCCTGCATAGACATGGGTTGCTCTTTGTGCCCAAGGGGCTGTGGGGCAGAGGAGACTGTGGGGCATTGCTTCTGGGAGTGCCCGTTCTCAGCAGCGTTCTGGGGCCTGGTACAGGACCTGTTGGGGAGAGGCAGGGCAGTAAAACTGACCAGGGAGTTGGTGCTTTATCGGAGAGGTATAGGGGTGGTGGGTGTTGCGGACACTAGGTTGCTATGGGATGTACTGGGCTACGCCAAATGGGCCTTGTGGGAAGACAGGGTGGCAGTAGTAGGGCGGAGAGTAAGGGTGATGACACCCATACAGGTATTTCATAAATTCAAGGGGAGGGTGGGGGAGAGGGTGAGGGTGGATGGCGTGGTAAGGGGCTGGGAGTGGGTAAGGGCAAATTAGGGAGGGTGGGATCAAACTTTTGTTTGGTAGGGTGGGTAGAGGATCAAGGTTTTTGGGATTTTGTGTTTTGTGTGTGGGTCATGTTTTGGTGGAGGTTGGTTTCCTTAAAATAATTGGGGGGGATGTGTGTGGGTGGGTAGGTTAGATCTGAGTTTGTGGGTGGGTGAAATATAGGTTTTTGGTTAGTCTTGCAGCCTTTGGGTTTGGGTTTTAGGGAATGTATTAGTTATTTGGGTATGGGAATGTAGTGTTGGGAATGTTTGTGATTGTATGCTGTGTACTGTACATTGAATGGTAAATGTGCAAGACATTTCTAATAAAAAAAAAAAAAAATCTGTTCTTATCAGTTTAATATCTGATACGTCCCCTATCTGGGGACTACATATTAAACGGATTTTTGAGACTGGGAGTCGGAGAAGGAGCTTGCTCCGTCCGCTCCACGCATCGACCCGGTATTGCAGTACGTCCGGGAACGGTGCGCCTCTATTTTTGGGTGCAAAGGAAGGGCGAATTCTGCTTCTGCTTCTGCGTGGAGTAGACAAGCAACTGAGTCCTTGTGGGGTTTTTTTTTTTTTTTTTTTAATTAAATAAAAGAAATAGTTTTATCGTGTGTGTGTCGTTCTTTCTTTCTTTCTTTCTATCTATCTATCATTCTCCGTCAGCTAGCTGGGTGAGTGAAGTTGGTTAAGTAAGTCAGCTAGCGAGCCGGTCAGCGGTCCGTGGCTCGCTTGCGCCCTCTGCCAGTCGGGCGGTTATAGCGTCTCCTCTCCCTCTTCCGCGGATAACGCGCGGGGGCGCCGGCGGACAACTCCGGGCCTGCGGCTCCGGGCCGGGAGGGCCTACGGCGGCTGGTGACGCCGAGAGGCCAGGTGTGCTCGGGTTTCTCTTCATCACGCACAAATCTTTCGCCTTTTACTAAAGATTTCCGTGGAGAGGAACACTCCTGAGTTTGTGCTATTTTTGGATGCTCCGTCCGCCGGACGGGGCGACTTTTCTGTTCTTAAGAGAGCTTGTTGATGACTTGTTGCCACGTGTCCCTGGTTTGTGACTTGTCAGGTACATGTGTTATAGAGTATGGACTGTCTCCTTGCTTGCTTAGCTAGGCAATTACATAGCTGTTCTGCGAGTGCTCGTGCAATTAAACGGCGACAAGAGCCTTCAGCACGTAGGTAGCTACCGTGGCAGAGGACGTGGGGCTTTGTGGGTGGAGCTGAGGTGACAGCCAGAGGTCCCGGGGGAAGCGTCGAGGGGGCCCCGGACCAATGGCGAGCGGGGACTGGGTCCGGCCGGACCCCGCGATCGGATTCCCGGCCCCCTGTGCGGCGGCGGCCAGCTGTGGCCAATTTTCAGGCCATCGCTTCTCGGCCTTTTGGCTAAGATCTGGAGTTTGAAGACGGAGAAGGCGATGACGACAAACGGCGACAGCATGCCGACCCATAGGGTGCGGCTTCGAAATACGGTGCGGTTCGAAATGGAGGACATGGACAAGAGAAAGGTAGCCCTGGATGGGTTTGTGAAAGATGTGCTAATGGGTGGATTGGGGGTTGAGGCTGGTTCTGTGTATTGTTTGCAGGACTTTTCAAACAGAGGGTTCTTTGATGTTACATTTTATTCTGAGGTGGATTGCCATAATTTACACGCGCGCTATGTGGAGTGCAGGGAGGCGGCGGTTTTACAGGGCATCAGAGTGCTGTTGCTCTATGCTCAGGCCCTTAGACCTTTAACGGTGCACTTGTTTAATCCGTATGCACGTGAAGAGGACCTAGTGTGCTTCTTGAAGCGATATTGTGTGGATGTGCGGGAAGGGGTTAAACTGAAGAACAAGTACGGGATTTGGAACGGCAAAAGAAGGTACATGGTGCGTTTCAAGCAGGATCAGCAGGGAGTGGGAGGCTATGTGCACCCTCCGGGTTCCTTCTCCATAGGCCCTGATAAAGGGTATCTAAGTTATCCAGGACAGCCCCTGTACTGCAGGCGGTGTGGTCTGTTTGGGCATTTGAAGGACATTTGCAGCACAGAAAGGTGTAGGCATTGTCAGTCGGCGGAGCATACAACAAAGGATTGCAGTGCTCCTAAAATGTGTAGCCTGTGTGGAAGCAGGGAACATTTGTTTCGGGCGTGTCCTGATCGGCCGCGCTCCTACGCCAGCTGGTTCAGGAATGTGCTGGAGGACAGAGATTTTGGGGCAGGCATGAGGAAAGGTGCCACTAGGGGGCCTATGCAGCAGAGCGCGCCTGCTGCTTCTGCAGAGGCCCCAAAGCGTTTTGGAAAACCTGGAGAGGGACAGCAGCCGGGGGTGGCTCTAGAGCGGCTTGGGGCTTCTGCCTCTGGAGAAGGTGGTACGGGAGCTGGACTGGTGGAAGGTACTGTCCAGGCGGCAGGAGTGGGAGCTGCTTCGGAGCACATTCCGGTTCCAGGGTTTGTGGGGACACAGGCACAGGACATAGGCCAAAGGGAGGCTCCGGATCCGGGGCCGGTGGTGGTGGTGAATTCGGACCAGGGCTTGGATCTAGCTGCGGGGCCTGTCCCTCTGGAGGATTCGGCAGCGGACGGTGGTGGTGGTCCATGTCCGGAGCTGGCTACTGGATCCGGGCCAGAAGTTACTTTGGTCCAGGATGAAAAGAAAGTTCAGGGGCCTGGGCCTGAAAAAATACCTGGGGCAGGGTATGTGCAAGTGTTTGGGGTGGGGGCTTTTTTGTGTAAGGACGGGGGGGCAGGGACGCCGCCTACTGACGAGGTTGTGGAGTCTCCTGCGGGGGGATGGGCGGCCGTTAGGGCTTCGCAGGAAATGTTTTCTGCCTCAGGCAAAGGTTTGGGAGCGGGCTCGGTTTCGACCGAGGTGGGGGCCACTCTCCTGGCTCCGGCGGACCTGCCTGCGCCGAAATGGGGGGACAGCCCATGCTCAGGGGAGGAGCCAATGGACGCCTGGGTGGCGGTATCCCGGAAACGCCGGACATTGGGAGAGGGGGACTGCCCCAGGAAGGTGAAGACAGGGGACGAGGGGAAGACGGGCAATCAGATGACTCTGGGGAACCGGTTTGAGGTGCTGGCGAGCCCTCAGGGGGAGTCTCTGGACTCGGTATACTTAGATGAGGTGATGCAGATGGAGATGGGATCTCCATCCGCATGGTTAGAGGGGGGTGGGGTAGAGGCTTTGGTGGAGACCATGGGGATGGTTTTGGGGGGGGATGGGGGAGAAGAAGGGGAGGGGGGCAAAAGGGAGGAGGGGGGCAATAAAGATGATGCTCCGGGCGTGGTAGATGATGAAAGTGGAGCTGGGGCTGGGCTCTAAATGGTTATGGGTATATTCATAAAAAAATACAACAATGCAGATTACAGTGGTGACTGCGAACGTTCGCGGGCTTAGAGACCCGGTTAAGAGAGCTGCTGTATTTTCCTCTCTGGTCGCAATGAGGGCAGACATATTCCTACTGCAGGAAGTGCATCTGAAGGATGAGGGGGATGCCCAAAAGCTGTCTGAGGAGTGGGTCTGGGGGCCTTCAGCGTGGTCAGTGGGGAGTGTGCACTCCAGTGGCGTTGGGATTATGTTTAGGGGGAGCACCTTTGGAATTGATGATGTGGTGAGGGTGGTGGCGGGGAGGGTGTTATTAGTTGATTTTGTTTGGAGGGGATTTAGTTTTAGGGTAGTGAATGTGTATGCTCCTGCAGACCAAGTGGGCAGGAGAGAGTTATTTTTGAGTTTGGATGTGGTTTTGTGTTCAACAAGGTTTTTGGTTTTGGGAGGGGACTTTAATGTGTGTTTGGACAAAGGGAGGGATATGAGTTTAAAGGGTCTGGTGGCGGTGATCAATGGTTTTAGTTTGGTGGATTCTTAATCGGGTGGTCAAGAAAAATGATGCAGGTTTCACATGGGGGAACACTAGGGGGAGCCAGAGCCGGATTGATTATATTTTTGTACCAAAGGGACAGGGAATCAGGCACGCAGGGGTCGCACCAGTTTGGTTTTCGGATCATTTACTTTTGTCGGTGGGTGTTATTGTTTCAGTCATGACTTTTGGTAGGGGGTATTGGAAGCTGAACGTTGATTTGATTAGAGAGGGGGAATTTAGAGCACAATTTGTTGAAGTTTATAAGGGGTGGGTTAATTTGAGGTATTTTTTCAGTTCTTGGGTGGAGTGGTGGGAGGGAGTCAAAGCACGAGTGGGAATATTTGCACGAAAATATGTGAAGTGGAAAAATAATAGGAAATTAGGGGAGTTTCGTGCAGTAAGGAGGAGATTGCAATGTCTGTATGAGGAGTGGAATAAGGGAGGGGAGTTGGACACTGAGGAGGTGGACAAATTAAAACAGTGGCAGAGGAGGTGGTGTGAGGAGAGGGCAGGGGTGTTTAGATTTAAAGCGCAAAAGGAGGTTCATGAGAAGGACGAAAAGTGTAGTGCGTTCTTCTTTCAGTCTGTGAAAGCTGCAGGTGAGAGAGCAGTGATTCATGGACTGAGGGGACAGGATGGGAGAGTTCATAAGGGGGTGAAGGGCATGCTCGGCGTGGCTACGGCTTTTTATAGGCAAATGTTTGGGGAACAGGAAGTGGACAGGCAGAGGGTGGAACAGTATTTAGGGTTGCTGGAGGCTAGGGTACCAGAGGAGGTAAGGGAGGCGCTGGAGCTCCCTTTCACAATGGAGGAATTAGTAGAAGCGCTCAAAGGGATGAAAAGAGGGAAGGTTCCAGGGAGGGATGGGATCCCAATGGAGTTTTATTTGGAATTCTGGGAGGTTTTAGGAAAAGATTTGCTGAAGGTGGTGAACCACATTTTTGTCTCGGGGGAGCTAAGTCCCTCCATGAGAGAGGGAGTGGTCTCACTTTTATTTAAGAAGGGGGACCCAGAGCTACTGGGGAACTGGCGGCCCTTGACTTTGTTAGGGGTCGATTACAAGTTAATTGCCAGAGTACTTGCGGCAAGGCTGGGCAAGGCCATGCCGCACGTAGTACATAGTGACCAGACATGTGGGGTGGAGGGTAGGTCAGTTTTGTTTAACCTACAATTGATAAGGGATACACTGAGTTGGGTGGAGGATAGAGGCCTTCCCCTGATTCTGGTGAGTCTGGACCAGGAGAAGGCCTTCGATAGGGTGAGTCACTATTTTTTATTTCAAGTTTTAAAGCATTTGGGTTTTGGTGTCAACTTCAGAAGGTGGTTGTACATTTTATATTCTGGGGTTGGCAGCAGAATAAAGGTGAACGGACACATTGGGGATTTAGTGTCACAGACGAGGGGGGTGCGGCAGGGATGTCCCCTGTCCCCCCTCCTCTATGTATTATATTTGGAGCCTTTGGCTGCTGCAATCCGGGCTAACAGAAGGGTGGAGGGATTGTGGTTGCCAGGCGGGGGTGGAGAGGTAGTAAAGACGGCAGTGTACGCGGACGACATGACTTTGTTCCTTATAAATGACAGAAGTGTAGAGGCAGCATTGGAGGAGGTGAGTAACTTTGGCAGAGCATCAGGGTCAGCAGTAAACATAGAGAAGAGCAGGATGAAGTGTTTTGGGTCCTGGGCGGGAAGGAGGGAAAGGATTGGTGGAATGGAGGTGTGTGAAGGCCCGTTAAGGATACTTGGGGTGGACTTCCAGAGTAGGGACAGTAGTTTTATCAACTGGGAGAGGAGAATAGCGGTCGCAAAGCGGAAGTTGGGACGGTGGCAGCAGAGGCCACTTTCCTTAAGTGGTAAAGTCATAGTGTTGAAGGCAGATATTCTGCCATCATTGATTTATATAGGTTATGTGTTTCCTTTGCCAGCGCGGCTGCGCAAAGGATTGACAAGGGCGGTCTTTCGTTTTATGTGGGGGTCATATGAATACGTGCAGAGAGCACGTATGTACCAGCCTGTTGGGGAGGGGGGGCGTGATGTGCCATGTTTTGGATTGAAATTTGACGTGTTGTTTTTTTGTAATTTGTGTGTGGCGCTCACAGGCCCTAAAGTGCATAAATTTCAGTTGTTTGTTTCTTTTTGGTTTATTGCCAGCATGAGGAATGTGGGAACATGGCGGAATGCGGTACCTAAGGCGGAAACTATGCCCAGCCATTATAGACATGCGCATATGTGGTCGCGGAGGTACAAGGAGTGCCAGGACCCGGCATTGGCTATCGCGCACAGGAAATTGTACGCGGTGCTGAGGGCAAAATTGAAGCCAGGGTTGGTCAGTGGGGTGGCTAAAGAGGTGTGGGATCGGGTGCAGGCCAAGACGTTGGGGAATAGGCTGAGGGACCTGAATTGGTTAGTAGCGCTCAACAGGCTGCCGGTTCGGGACACACTGTATCGGCACGGTATTTCGAGGAATCAATTCTGTCCCAGAAATAATTGTTTTGGGGTAGAAATGGTGGACCATGCGCTATGGGGCTGCGGTTTTGCGAAGGAGGTGTGGGGGGAAGTTAAACGGCATTTCCCACCTCTGCAGGGCCTGACGCTGAGGGGAGTGCTCTTTGGGGAGGGTCTGAAAGGGGAAAGGGGAAGGGAGGTATTTTTGGCACAGTTGGTAGTCTCACTGGTCAAAAAGGCCTTGTGGGACGCACGCTGCATGGCAGTAAGATGTAATGTGGAGGGGAAGGCGAAGGGAGTAGGTGGGTGGGTTAGAGGAGAGTTGGGGTGGAGATTCCGGGTGGACATGGAGAGGTGGGGTTTTCATGCCGCAAAGGAAAAGTGGAAGGGGTTTTGGGAGGGTTTGGAGTAAGTATTATTTTGTTGTTGTTGTATAGAGTGTATGGTTATTTTAGTTTTGTATAGGTAGGTATTGGGGACTAAGTTGAATGGGTTTAAGGGGACTTTGTTACATGTGTATAAGGGGTTTTGTTGGGTAGGTTCTGATTGTGTGGTTTAATTTTGGTAAAGGGTGGGGTTTTCTTGAGTTGTATGGGAGGGGGTGGTTTTGGGTGGCTGTGTACACATGTATGCGATGTAAGGTATTTTGATTTTGACGTCTGAAATAAAGTCTCATAAAAACAAAAAATCTGTTCTTATCGAGAAGACTTCATTTGAAAAAGCGATCGACGCGGAGGAGAAGGAGACAGGAGGCCATGGCAGATCCTGGGCCGGAATTCGGGAGCAGCGGAGTGCGCCGAAAGAACACGCTTCGGTTGGTGGTAAGCGCGCAGAGGAGGGAAACGGTGGACCTGCGGTACGTGATTGTGAAAATTTTTGGTGAGCTATTTAATGTTCCTGTTAGCCGAATGTACTGTGTTCAGGACTTTCAGGCGAGGGGACTTTTTGATGTTACGCTGGATTCTGAGAATTTGTGCTTGGAAGTATTTGAGCGTTTCAAGGAAATGAGAGCGAGTGAAGTGTTGCGGGGAGTATCGTTAGAACCACTGTTTTCTAACGATGTTAAATCGGTGAATGTACTCATGTACAACCCCTTCGTGCCGGCGAGGGACGTGGAACTGTTTTTAAGCAGGTACTGTGTGGTCCTAAAGCCGGAAGTAAAGCTGCGAAATAGCTTTGGTGTGTGGTCGGGGAAGAGGCAGTTTCTAGTACGGCTGCAAAAAGATAGTAGCGCGGTGGGAGGGTTGAGGCACCTACCGGCTGTTTTTACCATTGGAGCGGACCGGGGGTTTTTGTCTTACGTGGGGTTGCCCACATATTGTAGGCGATGCCTAAAATACGGCCATATGGCAAAGGATTGTGCAGAGCCCTTTGTTTGCTCCTCGTGTGAGGAAGAGGGCCATGTGGCGAGGGACTGCCCAAAGGGAAGGAAGTGCCACCTGTGCGGGAGTGAGGAGCATGTGGTCCGGAATTGCCCGGCCCGGAGGCGAACCTACGCCGAGGCGGCGAGGGGAGAAGCGGCGCCCTCTGGTGGGGAGGAGGGGGAAAAGCGCCAGGAGCCTGGAAAGTCAGGCATGGAGCCAGGCCGGGAAGGGGTCTCTCCTTTGGCTGCAACGCCCCCTGCAGCAGCGGAGGAAGAGCAGGTGGCAGAGGGAGCACAGAAGGCAAAGGGAGTCCGCACAGCTCCAGTGGAGAAGGTGGCCTCAGGGAAGCCGGGGGAGACAACCCCTGGGGTGGAGAAAGAGGCGGAGCGGAGTCCTCTCGCCTCGTCAGGGGTGGCCCCCCACACGCAAGGTGCGGGTGAAGAGGTGAGGGTGGTAACAAGGGCGGTCCCTACTGGAGGGGTAGAAGTAGAAGGGTCCAAGAAGACCAGGGCCAGGGAGGAGACCTCTGGAAACAAGGAGAAAATACCAGAGGGGGGAATCAAGCGGGGCCTGCGCACGGACTGGGCGGAGGCAGTGGAGGAGAGACACCCGCTAGATGCGGTGATAGGGGAAAGCGAGGAAGGAAGGATGACAAAACGGAGAGTGAGGCTCGGGGTGACAGCCTCGGACTTTACATCTGAGTCGGAGGGGTCCATGGAGCTCAACAGTGGGGAGAGTTTGGAGTGGGACCCACCCTCTCCAATCTCCATCACTGCGTACCATGGGCGTGAAGCAGTGGTCCATCACAGGGGTTTTTTGAGGTACGACATGGGGTCGGTGAAGCAGTGGTCCCCAGGGGTTTTTGGTTTGTTTTTTACAAGAGGTGCACCTGAGGTCTAGGGGCAGGCAGGTTTCTGTGAGTGGGGAAGGGCCCTTCGTTTTGGAGTGTGGGAGGAGTTCATTCCTCTGGGGTGGGAATTTTGTTTGGAGGGAGGGATGTACACATTGTGGAATGTTTTTCTTTGGTTCAGGGGAGAGTTTTGGTGGTGGACGAGGATTGGAGGGGGGTAAAGTTGCGTTTCGTAAATGTTTATGCCCCAGCTTTAATTTCAAGGAGGAAGGAGTTTTTTTTGAGTGTGGAGACGGTGTGTGCCACCAATAGGTGGGTTATTATGGGGGGGGATTTTAATGTTTCTTTTGAAGCGCCGGATTTTAGTTCGGCCTTATTAAAGAATATGGTGGGGCGTTTTGCGTTAAAAGATGCATTCAGGGCGATGTGGCCAAAGGATCCAGGCTTTACCTGGGGGAATAGCAGGGGAGGTAAATCCAGATTGGATTATATCTTTGTTCCGGGGGGGCAGAGGGTGATTGCAGCAGGGGTGGTTCCTCTTTTTTTTTCAGACCACAGTGGCGTGAGTGTGACAGTGGAGTGGGATGTGCCAGCGTTTGGGAGGGGGAGCTGGCGTATGAATATTGAGGTTCTGGAGGAGGAGGCTTTCCAGAAGCGCTTTATTGAGGCGTACAAAGGGTGGGCTAAGTTAAAGCCCTTTTTTGGTTCAGTGGCGGAGTGGTGGGAATTAACAAAGGGTAGGATAAGGGGTTTTGTGATGGGGTACTGCCGGGGGAAAAGGAGGAGGGAGCACAGGCAGTTTGCGAAGAGGCAGAGGGAACTAGAGAGCCTCTATGAGGTGTGGAACAGCGGGGGGGCTTTCGACGAGGAAAGGTGGGAGGAGCTGAAGGCAGAGCTGAGGGTGCATTGTGAAGCGAAGGCGCGCGCCCTCGCTTTTAAATGCCAGGGGGAGAAGTATGAGAGAGACGAGACCATCTCCTCTTACTTCTTCCAGAGGGTGAGGGCGGTCAGGGCAAAGAGGGTGATGGTGGGGTTGAGGGGGGGGGATGGGAAGGTGTTAAAGGGAACAGAGGAGATGCTGGAAATTGCTACCAGCTTTTATCGTGACCTGTTTGGGGAGAGGGAGGTGGACAGGAACGCGGCGGAGCATTTCTTGGGCATGGTGGAGGAGAAGGTGCCAGAGGGGGTGAGGGCGGCTTTGGAGATGCCCTTCAGTTTGGAGGAGCTGAGGAGGGCGCTGGCGGGGATGAAGGGGGGGAAGGTCCCGGGGAAGGACGGCCTTCCCAAAGAGTTTTATTTGAAGTTTTGGGAGTTGGTGGGGCCTGACTTTCTGGAGGTGGTGGGGGAGATTTTTGGGAGGGGGGAACTTGCTCCCTCAATGAGGGAGGGGGTGGTGGCCATGTTGTTCAAGAAGGGCGATGAGCTTGACCTAAAAAATTGGCGCCCGATAACGCTTTTGGGCGTCGATTACAAGCTCATCGCCCGGGTTTTGGCAGGCAGGCTGAGGTTGGCCATGCCGTTTTTGGTAGGGGAGGACCAGACTTGTGGGGTGGAGGGGAGGTCGGCGGCATGGAACCTGCAGCTCACGAGGGACGTTCTATGTTGGGTGGAGGAGCGGAATATTCCGCTCGTTTTGGTTAATTTGGATATGGAGAAGGCGTTTGATAGGGTGAGTCACGGTTTTTTGTTTGAGGTGTTGTCACGTTTTGGCTTTGGTGCAGGGTTTCTGAGGTGGCTGGGTTTGTTGTATAAGGGTGTAGGAAGCAGGGTGGGGGTGAATGGCCATCTGGGAGAGATGGTATGGCAGAAGGGGGGGGTAAGGCAGGGCTGCCCCTTGTCACCCCTCCTTTTTGCTTTATACATGGAGCCAGTGGCAGAGGCAGTGCGGAGGGATGGGGCGATAGGAGGCATTCCAATGCCAGGGGCAGGTGGGGAGTTTTTAAAGATCTCCCTATATGCCGACGATGTCACACTGTTCTTGGACGGCGAGAGGAGCATGAGCAGGGCACTGCTTTATTTTCTGTCAAACCAGAATCTGTTTTTTGTTTGCAAGATTTTTCCAACCGTGGTTTTTTTGATCTCACTTTTTGTTCTGAGCCTGATTGCTTTAATTTTTTCGCGCGTTACATGGAAATGAAGGATTCTGCCTTGCTGGAAGGAGTTTTGGTTTTCTTACTTTATTCTAAGCCTCTCAGGCCACTGACTGTGCACATGTATAACCCCTTTGTTAAAGAGGAAGACATTTTGTGTTTTTTGAAGCGGTATTGCGCTGATGTGCGGGAAGGGCTGAAGCTAAAAAATAAGCATGGCTTTTGGAATGGCAGGCGGCGGTACATGGTGCGCTTCCGGCAGGATCCCTTAGGTGTGGGGGGTTTTGCACACCCGCCTGGAAACTTTTCTTTGGGCCCTGACAAGGGATATTTGTTTTATCCGGGCCAGCCTGTGTACTGCAGGAAGTGCGGGAGCTTTGGCCATTACAAGGAGCACTGCAATAATGAAAAGTGCAGGCATTGCGCATCGGAGAGCCACCAGACAAAAGACTGTGATGCCCCGAAAAAGTGCAGTTTGTGTGGCAGCACAGAGCATTTGTTTCGGGTGTGTCCAGGAAGAGCACGCACCTACGCTGACATGGCGCGATCTGAAGGGGCAGGTGGTGTTTCAAACGGGGGAGCGAAGGAGCAAAGGGCGCCCCCTGGTGCGGTGGGAGTGGTTGCGGCAGGAGAAGTGGTTCGGGTTTCAAGGGCTGCGAAGGATGCTGTTTCTGCTCAGAGTCCAGAGAAGGCGGTCAAGGAGGTAGCAGTTCTTGGGATGCAGGGATCTGCCTCAGTGCCCTCTCCTGGTTCGGCAAGGGTCCCTGGTCCTGCTGCATTGTTGGTGCCTGTTCCGGGGGTTTCTGGTGTCCCAGCGCAGGACTCTACGGGTTTGGATCCTGCTCCTGCTCCAGTTTCACCTCCAGATGCAGCCAATGGGCCTGTTTCTTCTGCAGCTGTTGCAGCTGCAGGGCTCCCTAGTGGGGCTAAGGGTGGTCCAGTTCCTGCGGAGAGCGTGGCGGCTGCTGTTTCTGGTCCGGACGCCAGGGAGATGCCGGCAGAAAGTGCTGGTTTCATCCAGATTTTTGGGCCCAAGGGCACAGCTGCACCTGTCGGGGAGGCATCTGCTGAGGTGGGGGTGCCTATCCCTACACCGTCCACGACAGGGGAGTCCCAGGAGCTCTTCTCCCAGGTGATAGAGTCGGCCCCGGCTCTGGATCTGTCTCCCTCAGCTGAGGGGGCGGCACTGCTGACATCCATGGACTTGGCATCTCCTATGTCCTGGGGAGATGTCGAGGCTCCTGAGGGGGGCCCGGTCGCAGAATGGGCGAAGGTGGCATTGGGGAAGCGAGCTGCTACTGAAGAGGTGGTAAGGCATAAAGTGTTAAAAGTGGAACACCAGGTTGCCCTGGCTAACCGCTTTGCAGTGTTGGCAGAGGAAGGGGAGGAAGTGGATATGGAGGAGGGGTCTCCCTCTGGGTTTCTGGAATGGGATGTTGAAGGGCTTGTGGAGGCCATGGGGATGCCTCCGGGACTGACCGGGTCTAAGGCTTTAGGGGAGGAGGGTAAAAAGGATGAATAGTTTTTTCCCTCCTTTGGGGTTGTGAATTTTTTATTTTCATGGTTTGTTCGGACTGGCTAATCATCATTATCATGGTACTTTTTAATATTATCACTGTCAATGTTCGTGGATTGCGGGACACAGTTAAAAGGGGAGGGGTTTTTGCTTATCTGTCTACTTTGAGGTTTGATTTGTGTTTGGTGCGGGAGGTGCACTTGAGGGATGCACTGGATGTCAAGAAGTTCACCAAAGAGTGGGGGAAGGGTGAGTCCAGATGGGGGGTTGGGGGTGTGCATTCCACAGGGGTGGGTATTTTGTTTGGTGGGAGGGATTTTAAAATAGAGCAATGCCTTTCTGTTGTGCAAGGGAGGGTTTTGTTGGTGGATTTTGTTCGGGAAGGGGCCTCTTGTGCTGGTTTCACTTGGGGGAACACTAGGGGAAGCAAGAGTCGTATTGACTTTATTTTTTTGCCCAAGGGGCAGAGAATCACTGGGGCGAATGTGGTCCCGGTATGGTTTACAGACCACTTGTTATTATCAGTTAGTGCAAATATTTCTGTTTTGGGTTTCGGGAGGGGGTATTGGAAGTTCAACACAGGATTTTTGCTAGACTTGGGGTTTAAGGCACAATTTTATGAACTGTACAAAGGGTGGGCAGGGATGCAGCCTTATTTTGGCACAATGGTGGAATGGTGGGAGGGGTATGGAGAAGGGACTGAAAGAAGGGGGGAAAGCCCCCCGCAAAGGATACCAAGTGATGAGCATAATGCTCATGACCATTCAGAGTTTGTATGTTGGTTTTGGTATGTTTTTGATTTCTCCCATATAAAATGGAGTTAAATATTATTTCCCTAAATGCACGTGGGATGAGAAACCCTGTGAAAAGGAAGGCATTGTTTTCTTCATTAGCAGCAACACGGGGGGAGATTTTTCTGTTGCAGGAGGTGCACTTAAGGGATGAAAAGGATGTGGCACTGTTTTCACGGGAATGGGTGTGGGGGCCATCTTTATGGTCGATAGGGAATGTCCACGCAGATGGGGTGGGAATTTTGTTCAGGGGTCACAGTTTTGAGGTGCGGGAGGCTGTGTCGGTCATCGCGGGCAGGGTGATGTACGCAGACATAAATTACCACTCGGTCAGACTACGCGTCTTGAATGTGTATGGGCCCACGCAAAGTGGGCAGAGGCTGGAGGTGTTCAAGGAGCTCACGGCCTGCCTGGCCACCTCCAGACGGATTGTCCTGGGAGGGGATTTCAATGTGTCTCTGGATGGGGCGGGTGCGGGCTCTGCGGGGACGGACTACTCAGCGAGGGCTCTGGCTGAGCTGGTCAGGGACTTCTCTCTAGTAGATGCCTACCGGGCGGCACATCCGGGAGCTCCTGGCTTCACCTGGCGGAATTCCAGGGGAGCTGCGAGCCGCCTGGATTACATTTTTGTGGGGGAAGAACTGGGGGGCATAACATGCACGCTGCTGCCGTCATGGGCTTCGGACCATGACATGCTGCGCGTATCAGTACAGGTGGAGGGTACAAAGCGGGGGCCGGGGTTTTGGAAGCTCAATGTAACACTACTAAGCTCTAAGCCCTTTAGAGCTGCTTTTGTGGAGTTTTACAGGGCTGTGCAGGCACTGCGGCTCCTCTACCCCACGGTGGTAGAGTGGTGGGAGGCAGCCAAAGTGCGTTTTGGGCAGTTCTGCCGCAATTTCAGCATCAAGCAGCGGCGGAGAGAGCGTGCAGAGATCAAAAGGTGGCTCGAGACGCTGGCGTACCTGCACGCACAGATCAACAACGGAAGGGCGGTGAGGTGGGAGGCCTATGAGGGGGTGAAGGAGCGGGTCAGGAGCCTTCTGGAGGACAGGGCTAAGGCTTTGGCGTTCCAGGCACGGCTGAGAGAGATGGAGGAGGGGGAGAAGCCCACCTCCTTTTTCTTTCAGGCCGCAAGGGCGCGGAAAAACGCCGCTACCATTTCTGGTCTGAAGGGGGAAGGGGGGCTGGTAACAGGCATCCCGGAGATGCTGGATACTGCTGAGGAGTTCTACTCTGACCTTTTCAGCAGGAGAGAGTGTGACCCGGAGGTGCAGGAATCGCTCCTTGACTGCGTGGCAGCCCGGTTAAGAGAGGAGGAGGTGCAGACCTTGGAGGCAGAACTCAGCCTTGACGAGGTAACAACAGCACTGCGCTCATTGAGGGACGGGCAGGCCCCGGGGCACGATGGGCTCCCAAAGGAGTTCTATGTTGCCTTCTGGGACCTAATAGGGCCTGACCTCTTGGAGGTGTTTCAGGCTCTTCTGGAGGGGGGGGGCCTGTCGGCCTCCATGAGGAAGGGGGTGCTGGCGCTATTGTTCAAAGGGGGAGATAGGGCGGAGCTTAAAAACTGGCGCCCTCTCACCTTGCTGACGGTAGACTACAAGGTGTTAGCTAAAGTAGCCACCTGCCGCCTGAAGCAGGTGATGAGCAGCCTGGTTAGCCCCGATCAGACCTGTGGCGTGCCCGGGCGTTCCTGCAGCTGGAACTTGGTTCTGCTGCGGGACGTCATAGATTGGGTGCGCGACCGAGGCCTTCCCTTAGCCCTGGTCAGCATTGACCAGGAGAAGGCTTTCGATCGCGTCCAGCATGCTTTCTTGTTCCGGGTCTTAGAGCGCATGGGCTTCGGTCCCCGGTTTATGGCCTGGCTGCGCACGCTATATAGGGGGGTCTATAGCTGCGTGAGGATCAACGGGTTCCTGAGCGGGGCCGTGGAGCAGGCTGGGGGAGTGCGGCAGGGGTGCCCGCTCTCCCCGCTGCTCTACGCACTGTTCATGGAGCCCTTTGCAGAGCTAGTGCGTAGGGACCCAGGTATCGACGGGGTGAGGATCCCAGGGGCAGCTGGGGAGAATTTAAAAATCCAGCAGTACGCCGACGATACAACAATATTCGTGGCTTCCTCTCGGTCGCTGGCAAGGGTGCGGGTGCTGGTGGACAAATTTGCAGCGGGGACGGGTTCAAAAGTGAACCTGGCAAAGTCCTCCGTTTTGTTCTGCGGGCAGTGGAGAGAGGAGCCGGGGGACTGTGGGGGTTTTGATAGGAGCGAGGGGGGGCTGAAAGTGTTGGGTGTCAGATTCTTTCCCCAGGGGAGCGCAGAGCAGAACTGGGAAGCGCGCTTGGCCCTGGTGAGATCGCGGCTGCGGATGTGGGCACGCAGGCGGCTGTCACTGACTGGGAGGGTGGTAGTAGTGAAGGCTGTCCTGCTCCCACTCCTCCTGCATTTAGCCTATGTGTTCCCGGTTCCAGCGAGGACGAAGTTGGCACTGACCAGGGCCATGTTCCATTTTCTCTGGGGAACTAGGTATGAATATGTGCGCCGCGAAATAATGTACCTGCCGGTAGCTAAAGGGGGGCGGGGTGTGCCAAGGGTCCCCCTGAAGCTTGACACTTTATATGCCTGCTTTGCATGCAACATCTTTTTAACCAAAGTCCCGCACAAATGCTTTTATTTTGCACGGCTGTTTCTGGCCAATGCCTTGCGACATCTGGTGCCGCTAACTCACGTGGCTCCGCGCGCAGACATCCTGTCCCCCGCCTATCAGGCCGTGGTGCGCTTTCTGAGGCAGGCCTCGGCGCACATAGGGGGGGACAGGCTATTACAGCACAGGCAGATATACAACAGCCTGGCTCATATGCAAGTAATTGCCCCACAGGGGGTGCCGCCCAATATGGACTGGGCTGGGGTGAGTGGGGGGAGGACACCAGGAGTGGTGCGGGACCTTCACTGGCTCTGCGCCCTGAACAGGTTAGCGGTGCGGGAGGTGCTGCATAGACACGGGTGCAGTGCCAGTCCACTCTGTCCTAGGGGCTGTGGTTTTTCGGAATCCGTCCCTCACGCGTTCTGGGAGTGCCGGTTTGCGGTGCTCTATTGGGGGCTGGTTCAGGGCCTCCTCAGGAGGATTGGCCCCACTTTCAGTTTGAGCAGGGCTGGGGTCCTGTTCAAGAAGGGAGTGGGAGTTTTGGGGGCTGTGGCCCAGGGGGCGGTGTGGGACGTCATGGGCTATGCCAAGTGGGTCCTGTGGGAGGACAGAATGGCGGTAGTGGGGACAAGGGTAAGGGCGCTAAGTCCCAGCCAGCTCTTCCACAGGTTCTGTGGGAGGGTGGCAGAACGGATAAGGGTGGATGGGGCGGTGCGCGAGTGGGACTGGGTACAGGGATACTGGGGAGGGTTAGAAGGGGTGTTTCCACTCTAAATGGTGTGCACTGGTGAATAGTTCCTTAAGTATATTAATTTGTTTTGTGTGTAATTTGGTTTGGGGTGTTACGATACGTTCTGAGTGTACTGGGTAACTGGTACGGTTTAATAGTGTACAGTATGAGAGGTATGTGTTGTATGCGTAGGGTGTGCAACATGTATGTAAGGCGGAAGTAGTGAGTGGGCAATGTGGATGGGGTATGGAGGCTATGTGTATGTGTCATGAGTATGTTGATGTAATGTGGAATGTATGTAATTATGTGAAGTGTTTTAATAAAAAATAAAAAAATAAAAAAAAATTAAAAAAATCTGTTCTTATCAGTTTAATATCTGATACGTCCCCTATCTGGGGACTACATATTAAACGGATTTTTGAGACTGGGAGTCGGAGAAGGAGCTTGCTCCGTCCGCTCCACGCATCGACCCGGTATTGCAGTACGTCCGGGAACGGTGCGCCTCTATTTTCGGGTGCAAAGGAAATGCTTCTGCTTCTGCTTCTGCTTCTGCATGGAGTAGACAAGCAACTGAGTCCTTGTGGGGGTTTTTTTAATTTTTTTAAATGAAATAAAAGAAATAGTTTTATCGTGTGTGTGTGTGTCGTTCTTTCTTTCTATCTATCTATCTATCTATCATTCTCCGTCAGCTAGCTGGGTGAGTGAAGTTGGTTAAGTAAGTCAGCTAGCGAGCCGGTTTGCAGCGGTCCATGGCTCGCTTGCGCCCTCTGCCAGTCGGGCGGTTATAGCGTCTCCTCTCCCTCTTCCGCGGATAACGCGCGGGGGGACAACTCCGGGCCTGCGGCTCCGGGCCGGGAGGGCCTACGGCGGCTGGTGCCGGCGAGAGGCCACGTGTGCTCGGGTTTCTCTTCATCACGCACAAATCTTTCGCCTTTTACTAAAGATTTCCGTGGAGAGGAACACTCCTGAGTTTGTGCTATTTTTGGATGCTCCGTCCGCCGGACGGGGCGACTTTTCTGTTCTTAAGAGAGCTTGTTGATGACTTGTTGCCATGTGTCCCTGGTTTGTGACTTGTCAGGTACATGTGTTATAGAGTGTGGACTGTCTCCTTGCTTGCTTAGCTAGGCAATTACATAGCTGTTCCGCGAGTGCTCGTGCAATTAAACGGCGATAAGAGCCTTCAGCACGTAGGTAGCTACCGTGGCAGAGGACGTGGGGCTTTGTGGGTGGAGCTGAGGTGACGGCCAGAGGTCCCGGGGGAAGCGTCGAGGGGGCCCCGGACCAATGGCGAGCGGGGACCGGGTCCGGCCGGACCCCGCGATCGGATTCCCGGCCCCCTGGGCGGCGGCGGCCAGCTGTGGCCAATTTTCAGGCCATCGCTTCTCGGCCTTTTGGCTACGATTTATTTCGAAGAAGGCGATGACGACGCAGGAGGGTGGATTGCCGGCCTACTGGGTGCGGCTGAAGAACACTATACGGTTCGAAGCAGAGGAGGGATCGGAAAAACGTAAGTGCTTTAATTTGGAATTTTTTGTTAAAAAGGTGTTAAAAGAATTGTTACATGTGGAGGCAGGAACTGTTTTTTGTCTGCAAGACTTTGGGAATAGGGGTTTTTATGATGTGACCCTGTATTCTGAGGCTGCCTGCTACAATTTGCACAACAATTACAAGGCAATTAAAGACGCACCTGATATGGAAGGGATAAGGGTGGAGTTATTGTTTGCGAAGGCACTGAGACCGTTAACTGTGCACATGTACAATCCGTTTGTGCCGAAAGAAGATGTGCTCTGTTTTTTGAAGAAATACTGCTCTGAGGTGCGGGATGGCACCAAAGTTAAGGATAAGTTTGGGTTCTGGAACGGCAAACGCCGCTTTATGGTGCGGTTCAAACAAGATCCCAAGAGTGTGGGAGGGTTCTCGCACCCTCCTGGTTCCTTCGCCATTGGCCCCGACAGGGGGTACCTCGTCTACCCAGGACAGCCCCTGTTTTGCCGCAGGTGCGGCTCATTTGGGCACATAAAGGAGGTGTGCTCAACAAACAGGTGTAGGCACTGTTTGTCTCCGGAGCACGAGACAAAGGACTGCGTGGCGCCAAAATCATGCACGTTGTGTGGAAGCACTGAACATTTGTTCCGGGCATGTCCGGAAAGGAGGGCGTCCTATGCTGCTTCAGTGCAGGCAGATAAGGCAACGAGGGGGAGGAAGCCTGAGGCGGGAAAGGAAATAGCTGGGCCGGCTTCATGCGCAGGTCTGGTGGAGGGCCGGGCGGGGCCGGCTCAGGGGGCGGAGCCTGTACTGGGGGCGGAGCTAGTGCCGGACCTGGTTTTGAAGGACTCCGAAATAGGAGCTTTAAAGCAAAGGCCAGGGCCTGGTGGGGACGGGGTGGCGTCGCCAGATCCTGCCGGACAAGCAGATTCTGTAGCAGAGGAGGTCTCTGGAGCAGGGGGCACAGGAGGAGCGGGAGTCCCTTCAGCGGGAGGTGGAGGGGCGTCGGAGTCTGGGCCTAGCGGAGTGGGGGATTTTGGCAGGGGTTTGGGGATGGTGGGGTTGTTTGGGCCCGGAGCACCCGTGGCCACTGGTTTGGAGGCGTGCCTGAGGCGGCGGACAGTTGTGGGGGAGATGTCTTCCCCGGCTCTCTTCTCCCCTGGAGAGGAGAGTGTGCAGGAGGGGGACTCATTCCCGACGGGGGAGGAAGCGGCGCTGCTGACCTCGGCGGACTTGCAAACTCCAGCATCGTGGGGGGACAGCCCCTTTCCGGGGGAAGGATTGGTGACAGGCTGGACGGAGGTCCCGACAAGGAAGAGGTCCATGACGGGAGACCGGACCCCCCCAAAGGGGCTAAAGGTACTGCCACAGGTGGAACTGTCAAAACGCTATGTGGCGCTGGAAGGGTCTGGTGTGGGAGAAGGCAGGGAGGGGGAGATGGATATGGAGGTGAGCTCCCCCTCAGCCCTTTTGGAAGGATGGGATGTCGAGGGGTTGGTGGAGGCTATGGGGATGTCTCAGGAGGGGGGGGAGGAGAAAGGTGGAGGGGAGGATGAAAAGGCATAAAGGTGATGGGTGTGCGCTGTTTTTGTATAATTGTCACAATGGAGTTAACACTGGTCACAGTGAATGTGCGGGGGATGAGGGACCCGACTAAGAGAGCGGCAGTGTTCGCATCCCTGCGGGCAATGCGGGGGGACATCTTCCTCCTTCAGGAGGTTCATTTGAAGGATGAGGGAGATGTGGTCGGGTTTACTCGGGAATGGGGGTGCGGACCATCGGGTTGGTCGGTGGGGAACGTCCACGCAGATGGTGTGGGAGTTTTATTTAGGGGTCACTCCTTCGTGATGGAGGAGGTGGTGGGTGTAGTGGCGGGGAGGGTGATTTTGGTGGATTTTAGCTTGCAATCAACAAAATTTAGGCTCATTAACATGTACGGGCCGGCAAAAAAAGGGGAGAGGTTAGAGGTATTCAGGATGCTGCCTGGGCTCCTGACTACAACTAGATCCACAATCTTTGGGGGGGATTTCAACACGTCCTTGGACCGGGTGGCTGGTGCTGGTGCTCAGGGCGGGGGTGCTGGGACTGTGGACTATTCCACCAGGGCGCTGGCTGAGGTCGTGGCTGATTTTGGTCTGGCTGATGCATATTGGGAGATGAACCCAGGAGGGGATGGCATAACATGGCGAAACTCCAGAGGGGCAGCTAGTCGCTTAGACTACTTTTTTGTAAGGCAGTTAGGGCGCTGCGGCCTTTTTACAACACTGTGGGGGAGTGGTGGGATGCCGCAAAGATTAGGATTGGGGTGTTTTGTAGGAGGTTCGCCAGCACAGTGAGGAGGAGAGAGAGGGCAGAGGTGCACAAATGGGAATGCTCACTGGCCTATCTTCATGGCCGGCTAAATGCTGGAGGTGATGTGGAGCTGGCGGCATATGAAGGTATTAAATACCGGTTGAGGGAGTTGCTAGAAAAGAGGGCCAGGACGGTTGCCTTTCAGGCCAGAGTTAAAGAAATGGAGGAGGGGGAAAAACCCTCGTCGTACTTTTTCCAGGCCATGAAGGCTAGGCGCAACGCCGCAGCAATCAAGGGACTGAAGGGAGATAAGGGGGTGGTCACTGATATACAACTGATGCTGAGGGCGGCGGAGGCCTATTACGCAGACCTTTTTAGTGTAAGGGCGTGTGAGTTGGAGGCCCAGGAGGCCTGTCTAAAGGTCATAACCAGAAGATTGGGTGAGGAGGAGGTTAGGGAGCTTGACTCTCCGTTGACTGTGGAGGAGGTATGGGAGGCCGTGCGGACAATGAAAGAGGGGCGAGCCTCTGGGTCAGACGGGCTCCCAGTGGAGTTCTATAAGGCCTTCTGGGACGTGGTGGGGGCAGACCTGGTAGAGGTTTATAGAGCTTCATTGGAAATGGGGGTAATGTCAGATTCAATGAGGAAGGGCGTGGTTGTGCTTTTGCATAAGGCGGGAGATAAAACGGACCTGAAAAATTGGCGGCCTCTAACTCTTTTAAACAGTGACTATAAAGTAATTGCGAAAGCGCGGTCTATGAGGGTGAAAAAGGTGATGAGCTCCTTAGTAAGTGGGGATCAGACCTGTGGAGTTCCTGAGCGATCCCTCACCTGGAATTTAGTGCTGGTGCGGGATGTGCTGGACTGGGTCAAGGAGAGAAACCTGCCGTTAGCCTTGGTTAGTGTGGACCAGGAGAAGGCCTTTGACCGGGTCCAGCATCGCTTCCTCCTCCGGGTGTTAGAGAGGATGGGATTTGGCAGGGTGTTCTGTGGGTGGCTGCGCACATTGTATAATCGTGTGTACAGTTGCATACGGATAAATGGGCATCTCAGCAGGGCGGTGATGCAGGCCGGGGGGGTGCGGCAGGGGTGCCCCTTGTCACCGCTGCTCTATGTATTGGTTATAGAGCCGTTTGGGGAACTAGTAAGGCAGGACGCAGGGGTGGATGGGGTGCTGATTCCCGGGGCTGCGGGGGAGAGGCTCAAGATACAGCAGTATGCTGACGACACAACGGTCTTTGTATCTTCACAGGCATCGTTGAGGCGGGTACGGGCCCTGACTGAAGTATACACATCGGGCACGGGGGCAAAGGTGAATTGGGAGAAGTCATCGGTTTTTTATGGCGGTAAATGGAGAGAGGGCACAGGTGATGGTGGTGGGTTTGCACAATGTGAGGAGGGCATGAAAATACTGGGGGTGAAATTCTTTGCTGAACGCAGTGCAGAGAGAAATTGGGAGGCGAAGTTGGCCATGGTGCGCATGTGCCTGGGGAGGTGGGCGCAGCGCAAATTGTCGCTATCGGCTAGGGTGATGGCAGTCAAGGCAGCTCTGCTGCCGCTAGTCTTGCACTTGGGGTACGTGTTCCCGGCTCCGGCGAGGGTAAGGCTGGCTCTCACCAGGGCTGTGTTTAAGTTCCTGTGGGGAGGGACATATGAATATGTGAGCCGGGAGCTGATGTACATGCCGGTGGCGAAAGGGGGGCGGGATGTCATTAGACTACCGTTGAAGTTGGAAGTGATGTACAGCAGCATGGCTTGCAAGTGCCTGCTCGAGAAGGTGCCGCACAAGTGCTTTTATTTTGTGCGGCTGTACCTAGCGTTTGGGCTGCGGCGGCTAACTCCATTATCACATGTGGTGCCCAGGGCAGAACAGATGACCCCGGCGTACAAGGCGGTGGTGCTAGCACTGAGGAGGGATCCAGATTTGGTGGTGAAGGAGGTGGTGCTGAACCACCGGGAGTGGTATAAAGCTGTGGTGGCGCGTCAGGCTGTGGCCCCAAGCAAGGTACCTCTGGGGATAGACTGGGGCAGGGTGAGCAGCGGAAGGGCTCCGGGTGGGGTAAAGGACATCCATTGGAGGTGTGCATTAGGGAGACTGCCGGTGAGAGAGGTGCTCCACAGGCACGGGTGTTCCCAGAGCTCGCTCTGCCCCAGGGGGTGCGGGGGTATCGAGACAGTGTGGCACGCCTTTTGCGCTTGTGCCTTCGCCAGGGCTTTTTGGGGACTGGTGCAGAGGCAATTGCAGTGGGCTGGGTTGGGTTGGAAGGGAGGGGGAGAGGAGCTCCTCTACAGGAAAAATATGGAGGGTTTGGGCTCGGCCAAGGCACAGTTGGTGTGGGATGTGGTGGGGTACGGGAAGTTGGTGTTGTGGGAGGACAGGAGGGAGGTAGAGAGGAGGCTGGTGAGGGTGATGACGCCTCTCCAGCTGTTTTACAAGTTCCAGGGGAGGGTTGCAGAAAGAATAAGGGCAGATGGGGTAGTGAGGGGTTGGGAGTGGGTGCAGGAGAAATGGGGAGGGTTAGAGCGGGTTTTTGTGTAGACCACGGGAACGTCTATGTATGGGGAAAAAGAAATGTAAAAGGGAAGGAAAACGGGTAATACGTGAAATGGAAATTAAAAGGGAAGGTGGTAAAGAATAAAGTACAAATGTATGTAATGTACAATGTATATACTTGGGATGGAATGGTTGTGTGTACTTTTGTGTTTTGTGTAGACGATGATGTGGTTTAGCTCCGTTCAACGTGAAGTGGCTCTGAGATCAAATCTGATTTCGTCACTTAGCTTGATGATCGGGTAGGCTTGCAGTTGTGAGCTTAACGGATGGAGATACGAGCTGAGTTTTTGTAAAAAAAAAAAAAAAAAAATCTGTTCTTATCAGTTTAATATCTGATACGTCCCCTATCTGGGGACTACATATTAAACAGATTTTTGAGACTGGGAGTCGGAGAAGGAGTTTGCTCCGTCCGCTCCACGCATCGACCCGGTATTGCAGTACGTCCGGGAACGGTGCGCCTCTATTTTTGGGTGCAAAGGAAATGCTTCTGCTTCTGCTTCTGCTTCTGCGTGGACAAGCAACTGAGGGTTTTTTTTTTTTTTTAAATGAAATAAAAGAAATAGTTTTATCGTGTGTGTGTGTCGTTCTTTCTTTCTATCTATCTATCTATCTATCTATCATTCTCCGTCAGCTAGCTGGGTGAGTGAAGTTGGTTAAGTAAGTCAGCTAGCGAGCCGGTTTGCAGCGGTCCGTGGCTCGCTTGCGCCCTCTGCCAGTCGGGCGGTTATAGCGTCTCCTCTCCCTCTTCCGCGGATAACGCGCGGGGGCGCCGGCGGACAACTCCGGGCCTGCGGCTCCGGGCCGGGAGGGCCTACGGCGGCTGGTGCCGGCGAGAGGCCACGTGTGCTCGGGTTTCTCTTCATCACGCACAAATCTTTCGCCTTTTACTAAAGATTTCCGTGGAGAGGAACACTCCTGAGTTTGTGCTATTTTTGGATGCTCCGTCCGCCGGACGGGGCGACTTTTCTGTTCTTAAGAGAGCTTGTTGATGACTTGTTGCCATGTGTCCCTGGTTTGTGACTTGTCAGGTACATGTGTTATAGAGTGTGGACTGTCTCCTTGCTTGCTTAGCTAGGCAATTACATAGCTGTTCCGCGAGTGCTCGTGCAATTAAACGGCGATAAGAGCCTTCAGCACGTAGGTAGCTACCGTGGCAGAGGACGTGGGGCTTTGTGGGTGGAGCTGAGGTGACGGCCAGAGGTCCCGGGGGAAGCGTCGAGGGGGCCCCGGACCAATGGCGAGCGGGGACCGGGTCCGGCCGGACCCCGCGATCGGATTTCCGGCCCCCTGGGCGGCGGCGGCCAGCTGTGGCCAATTTTCAGGCCATCGCTTCTCGGCCTTTTGGCTAAGATCCAGGGATTGGAGATAGAGAAGGCGATGTCGACCTTCGAGGGAGGAGTGCCGGCCCATAGGGTGCGGCTGCGGAACACCGTTCGTTTTGTTGCAGAGGATGGATCGGATCGAAGAAAGGGGTTTGGTTTGGATTTCTTTGTTCAGGACGTGCTGAAGGATCTGCTGAAAGTGGAGGCAAGTGATGTTTTTTGTTTACAAGATTTTTCAAATAGAGGATTTTTTGATGTAACTCTTTATTCTGAAGCAGCTTGTTTTAAGTTATACAATCATTTTGTGAATTGCAAGGACGCGAAGCTGCTGCAGGGAATTCGCGTGGAGCTGCTTTATGCCAAAGCGCTGCGGCCTCTGACGGTTCATTTGTATAATCCGTTTGTTAGGGAGGAGGACATTTTAAGTTTTTTGTTAAAGTATTGTTCAGATGTCAAGGAGGGGGTCAAGCTCAAAGACCGGTACGGTTTTTGGAACGGCAAAAGGCGATACATGGTGCGCATCAAGGAAGACCCACAGAGTGTGGGAGGGCACGCGCACCCCCCTGGAGCTTTTGCCATCGGGCCTGACTGAGGTTACCTGTGGTATCCTGGGCAGCCGGTTTACTGCCGGAAATGCGGGTCCTTCGGGCATTTGAAAGAAGCCTGCACCACGGTGCGGTGCAGGCACCGCATGTCGGGGGAACACCAAACTAAAGATTGCGCAGCCCCAAAATCCTGCACGCTGTGTGGGAGCTCAGGGCACCTGTTTCGAGGGTGCCCCGACAGGAAGGCCTCATATGCGGCCATGTTCCAGCATGGAGGCAGTGATCGGGCAGGTGTGCGGAGGAATGCGGGGGAGGGAACCTCCGCAGTAACGAGGCAGGCCTTCGGACCGGCTGTGCCTTTGGATCTAGCTCCGGCCCCGGGCCCCGCTCAGGGTTTTGCTCAGATTCCCGCTCCTGCTCCGGGTCCGGCACAGGCCCCCGCGCCTACTCCGGTTCTGGTTCAGGCTCCAGTTCCAGCTCCTGCTTCTGCTCCGGGTCCAGCTCCGGTTCCAGTCCCGGCTCCGGCTTCTGCACCGGCCCCTGCTCCTGCCTCGGATCCGGCTCCTGTTCTGATTCCTGTTCCGGGTCTGACACTGGCCCCGGATACGGATCCGGATCCGGCTCCGGTTCAGTACTTGGTCTTGGTTCCGGCTCCGATCCCCGCTCCGGATCCGGCTCCGGCCCCAGTGTTGACTCCGGTCCCGGATCCGGGTTCGGTCCCTGCTCCGGCACAGGGTTTGCTTCCACCTGCAATCCCAAGCCAAGCATTACCTGGGTTGTCTCTGGCCTCGTCTTCTGTGGACGTGCAGTCACCGATGCTATGGGAGGACAGTCCCGCCCCAGAGGGGGGGGATGTAGCAGAATGGGCAAAGGTGGCTGTGCGGAAGCGCGCCCATTCAGGAGACCCAGAGGGGGTGAGAGAGCCAAAGGACGGTCCTGGCATCCCGCTGAAGAACCGGTTTGAGGTACTTGGGGGAGCAGCGGAGGGGGAGAAGTCCGTTTTGAACTATGAAATGGACATTGGGTCTCCGTCCAGTCTGCTGGAGGGCTGGGACGTGGAGGGATTGGTGGAGGCAATGGGGATGGGAGCGGGGGCAGAGGGGGGAGAGGGCCCCTTGGAACGGGGACCGGATTGAGCACAGGGGTGGTGGGTTCTGGGTCCAAATTTTTTGGTGAGTGTACTTTTGGTTATTCAATATGGAGGTGAGCATAACCACCTTAAATGTACAGGGTTTGAGGAACCCCATGAAGAGGGCTGCTTTATTTTCCTCACTGGCTGCAATGCGGGGGGAAATTTTCTTGCTGCAGGAGGTCCATTTGAAGGACGAGAAGGATGTGGCAGCCTTCTCAAAGGAGTGGGTGTGGGGGCCATCGGGGTGGTCAGTGGGCAATGTCCACTCGGATGGGCTAGGAATTTTATTCAAGGGGCACAATTTCGTCATAGAGGAAGTGGTGTGGGTGCACGCGGGCAGGGTGATGTATATAGACGTTAATTATAATTTTATAAAGTTTTGTGTTATAAATGTGTATGGCCCCACGCAATGTGGACAACGCCTGAGCATTTTTAAAGGGCTGACAGGGTGCCTGTCCACAACAAGGCAGATCCTGCTCGGCGGGGATTTTAATGTCTCTTTGGATGGGGTGGGGGACAGCTCGTGGGGGAGATTACTCCGCAAGGGCCCTGGCTGAGCAAGTGCGGGACTTCGCCCTGGTCGATACCTACCGGCTGGTACATCCTGGGGGGTCCGGAGTCACTTGGCGGAACTCCAGAGGGGCGGCAAGCCGCCTTGATTATGTGTTTGTGGGGAAAGAGCTGGCGGGCATTTCGTGCGCACTTCTCCCATCCTGGGCATCAGATCATGACATGCTGCAGGTTGCTTTCCGGGTGGACGGGACCAGGTGGGGCCCAGGGTTTTGGAAGCTGAACGTGTCCCTGCTCGACTCAATGGCTTTTAAAACCGCCTTCAAAAACTTTTATAAATCGGTGCAGAACCTACGGCCGTTCTACACTTCAATAATTGAGTGATAGGAGGCAGCCAAGGTGCGCCTCGGGCAGTTCTGCCGCAGCTTCAGCGTCAGGCAGCGGCGAAGAGAACGTGCGGAAATAAGAAGGTGGCTCGAGACGCTGGCGTACCTGCACGCGCAGCTAAACAACGGTAGGGTGGTGAGGTGGGAGACCTATGAGGGGGTGAAGGAGCGGGTTAGGAGCCTTCTGGAGGACAGGGCTAAGGCTCTGGCTTTCCAGGCACGGCTGAGAGAGATGGAGGAGGGGGAGAAGCCCACCTCCTTTTTCTTTCAGTCGGTGCGGGCGGCACGGAAAAGAAGGGTGGTGGAGGGTTTGAGGGAAGCAGGTGGGCAGATACGCACAGGGGCGGAGGAGATGGTGAGCATAGCCTCGAAATTTTATGCAGAACTGTTTAAGGAGCAGCCTGTGGATGGTGAGGCAAGCACGTTTTTTCTGAGTAGGGTGGCAGAGGGGGTGCCAGAGGGGGTGCGGGCAGCCCTGGAGCTCCCCATTAGTAAGGAGGAGCTCCGAGGGGCGCTAGGGGGCATGAAAGAAGGCAAGGTGCCGGGGTTGGATGGTCTCCCTAAGGAGTTCTACTCTGGGTTCTGGGATGTGCTGGGGGATGACCTGTTAGAGGTGGTGCAGGTGGTGTTTCGGCAGGGGGAGCTGGCACCGTCAATGAGGGAGGGGGTGGTGACCCTGTTACATAAAAAGGGAGATCCGGGGGATCTCCGCAACTGGCGTCCCATCACCCTCCTGTGCGTGGACTATAAGCTGCTGGCAAGAGCTCTGGCAGCACGGCTGGGTCTGGCCATGCCTCACCTTGTGAGGGAGGACCAGACATGCGGAGTGGAGGGGAGGTCCACAATTTTAAATTTACAGTTGGTACGGGATGTTTTGTTTTGGGTGGGGGATCGGGGCTTGCCTCTGGTGGTGGCTAGCCTCGATATGGAGAAAGCGTTTGATAGGGTGAATCACGGGTTTTTGTTTAGCGTTTTGACTCGGTGCGGGTTTGGTGGGGGTTTTTTAAAGTGGCTAGGGATAATGTACAGCGGTGTGGGAAGCAGGGTGAGCATAAACGGGCACTTGGGGGGTTTTTTGAGGCAGGAGGGGGGGGTCAGGCAGGGGTGCCCACTGTCACCCCTCCTGTACGCCCTATATGTGGAGCCACTGGGGGAGGCGATTAGACGGGAGGGGAAGATCAGGGGGATCTCAATCCCAGGGGAAGGAAGGGAAGCTCTCAAAGTGTCCATGTATGCTGACGATATGACCCTGTTTTTAGGGACAGAGAGGGGTCTGGAGGTGGCGTTGGGGTTGGTAGAGGAGTTTGGGAGGGGCTCGGGGGCTCGACTAAATCGGGCAAAGTCCCAGATCAAATTTTATGGTACGTAGAGGGCCAGGGTGGATGCCTTGGGTGGGCTGGGGGTTTCAGAGGGTCCGCTCAGGATACTAGGAGTGGATTTCGGGGGAGACACGGCCGAGGACGCGAAGAGAAATTGGAGGAGGAGGTTGGGGGGGTGGAGAAGAGACTAGGTCTGTGGTCGGGAGGCGCCTTACCTTAAGTGGTAAGGTTATGGCCCTGAAGGCGGACATCTTGCCGTCCCTGACCTGGCTAGGGTATTTATCATGCCCCTGTGCATGCGCAGGGAGTTGACCAGGAAGGTGTTCCGGTTCCTATGGGGGGGATATGAATATATACAACGGGCGGGAATGTATCAGGCGGTGGAGGAGGGGGGTAGGGATGTCCCATGCTTCCCGGTGAAGTTTGACGGTATGTTCTTTTGTAATATGTGTGCGGCACTTGTGGGGGAGAGGGTGCACAAATTTCAACTTTTTGTTCGGTTTTGGGTGTCGGGGTACTTCCGTTCCCTGGTAGAGTGGGACAATAAGGTCCCAAGGGCGGAGGTGGCTCCGGCGCATTTTTTGTATATAGTGAGGTGGGCAAAGAGGAAGGAGGTGTGGGGGAACAGGGAGCTGGCAATGGACCATCGGCGCCTATATAAGGTGCTGAGGGACAAGATGCGGCCGGGGGAGGGTTTGCAGGGGGGAGTGGGAAGGGAAGGATGGGTGGCCGTGCAAAAAAAAGGCCTGGAAAACAGGTTAAAGGACCTGAACTGGCTGGTGGCGCATGGACGGTTGCCGGTGCGGGATACCCTGTACCGGCACAAGTTAACAAGGAACAGGTACTGTCCAAGGCGGGGGTGTGGGGAGGAGGAAACGGTGAGGCACGTGTTTTGGGGGTGCGGGTTCGCACAGGAGGTGTGGGCTGGGGTGAAGGGTAGGTATGGGGTTTTGAGGGAGCTGCGCCAGGAGATGGTGCTCTATGGCGACGGCCTGGAGAGGAAAGGGGGAAGGGAGGGCTTCTTGACTCTGTTGCTCCTTAGTGTTGTGAAGCACAAATTGTGGGTGGCTAGAGGAGAGAGGGGAGCAGTGAGGCAAGGTTGGACAGGGAGAGGGGTGGTGGAGATGGTGAAGGTGGAGGTGGAGCGGCGTTTCCAGGGGGAAGTGCTGCGGTGGGGGTTTAACGCCGCAAGAGAGCGGTGGAAAGGGTTAATTTGAGGTTACTATAGAGGGGGTGTTTCATGGTTTGGGGGACGTGTTTAGGAAATGCTTTTGTTTCAGGAGGAAGGGGAGGGGAGGGATGGCTTAGCGGTGTAAAATGGAGTGGGGGCGAGTAAGAATGGTGGGGGGGCCTCTAATAGTGAGGATTTTTGGGCAAGGTGTCTTTGGAAGGGGTGTTTTGTGGGGAATGTGTTTGGATGGTGTATAGAGGTACTGATTTGTGTTTGTGTTGGGTGGGTTTTTGGGGGTTTGTGTTTTGGATTTCAAATGGGGGGGGGGCTGCTATGGGAGATCTGGACTTGGACTTGTGGGTTGGAAGGGAAAATGTGCATGTAATGTGTTGTGATGGTGAGTGAATAAAATTTTTTCAAAAAAAAAAAAAAAAAAAAATCTGTTCTTATCAGTTTAATATCTGATACGTCCCCTATCTGGGGACTACATATTAAACGGATTTTTGAGACTGGGAGTCGGAGAAGGAGCTTGCTCCGTCCGCTCCACGCATCGACCCGGTATTGCAGTACGTCCGGGAACGGTGCGCCTCTATTTTCGGGTGCAAAGGAAATGCTTCTGCTTCTGCTTCTGCTTCTGCTTCTGCTTCTGCTTCTGCTTCTGCTTCTGCTTCTGCGTGGAGTAGACAAGCAACTGAGTCCTTGTGGGGTTTTTTTTTTTTTTAAATGAAATAAAAGAAATAGTTTTATCGTGTGTGTGTCGTTCTTTCTATCTATCTATCTATCTATCTATCATTCTCCGTCAGCTAGCTGGGTGAGTGAAGTTGGTTAAGTAAGTCAGCTAGCGAGCCAGTTTGCAGCGGTCCGTGGCTCGCTTGCGCCCTCTGCCAGTCGGGCGGTTATAGCGTCTCCTCTCCCTCTTCTGCGGATAACGCGCGGGGGCGCCGGCGGTCAACTCCGGGCCTGCGGCTCCGGGCCGGGAGGGCCTACGGCGGCTGGTGACGGCGAGAGGCCACGTGTGCTCGGGTTTCTCTTCATCACGCACAAATCTTTCGCCTTTTACTAAAGATTTCCGTGGAGAGGAACACTCCTGAGTTTGTGCTATTTTTGGATGCTCCGTCCGCCGGACGGGGCGACTTTTCTGTTCTTAAGAGAGCTTGTTGATGACTTGTTGCCATGTGTCCCTGGTTTGTGACTTGTCAGGTACATGTGTTCTAGAGTATGGACTGTCTCCTTGCTTGCTTAGCTAGGCAATTACATAGCTGTTCTGCGAGTGCTCGTGTAATTAAACGGCGACAAGAGCCTTCACCATCGCTTCTCGGCCTTTTGGCTAAGATCAAGACTGCGGGAAGGCGATGGCAGTTCGGGAGGAAGGAGTACCGGCCTATCGGGTGCGGTTAAGGAACACTGTACGGTTCGAGATGGACGATCTGGAGAAGAGGAAAAGTTTTACGTTGGATTTTTTTGTCGCAGAAGTACTGAAGAAGACCTTGGCGGTGGAAGCAAGTACAGTTTACTGTCTGCAGGACTTTTCTAGCCGAGGTTTCTTCGACGTTACGTTTTTTTCAGAGGCAGCGTGTTTTAATTTGCACTCCCGTTTTGTGGAGAGGAAAGAAGCACCAGCTTTACAAGGACTGCGGGTGGAGTTTTTGTATTCTAAAGCGATTCGGCCCTTGACGATCCATATTTATAACCCTTATGTCCTTATGAGGAAGACATCATCTGTTTTTTGAGGCGCTACTGCATTGATGTGCGAGAGGGAGTGAAATTGAAGGACAGGTATGGGTTTTGGAACGGGAAGCGGCGCTTCATGGTCCGGTTTAGGCAGGATCCTCTGGGGGTGGGAGGATATGCCCACCCGCCTGGGGCCTTCTCCATCAGCCCCGACAGGGGATACCTGAACTATCCGGGCCAGCCAATTTACTGTCGGCGTTGTGGCTCCTTTGGGCACGTGAAGGGGGTGTGCAACTCAGACAGGTGCAGATACTGTCTGTCTGGGGAGCACGCCACCAAAGATTGCACGGCTCCAAAAGCATGCAGTCTGTGTGGCAGTACCGAGCATCTTTTCCGGGCATGCCCAGAACGGAGCAGGTCCTATGCAGATACGCTGCGTATGGACCAAGAAGGACTGGATCACTATGTGGGGCCACTAGGGGGCTCAGCTAGCCTTGGAGGGCCGGCGGTAGCAGGGAGTTCAGGAAGAGAGGCCTCAGAGGGACGGCAGGCCGCTGGGGCGGAGGGGGGGCCGGGGTCCGCTCCCGCTCCCGCTACAGTTCCAGTTCCAGTTCCTGTGCTTGGTCCAGTGGAGGAGACGGCAGTGACTACAACACCTGCGCCTGCACCTGCGCCGGCAGTGGGGGCTGGTTCGGATCCGGGGCCCGTGTCGGGAGCTGTGCCTGCTGCGGGTCCTGCGTCGGGCCCAGTGGGAGAAGCAGACACAGTGCCGGGCGGCGCGCCGGAGCCTGAGAGAGGTGGTGATGGGGTGGTGGATCCAGATTATGCGCAGGATCCCGTTCCGGTTCAGGATAAGCGGGGCATGATACCAGGGTTTGCTCCTCGTGAGGCGACGGCTTCGGCACGCGGGCCTGGCCTGGCCAACAGCGCGGGGTTCGTGCAGGTCTTTGGACCGGGGCCAGTGCAGCACCAGGGGGGCACGGCTGGAGCAGCGGGGGAGCAGGCCCCCGGCGGAGTGGGGGTCTTTGCGGTGAGAAGAGCTAAGGCCGGATTTGCAGGGGATGGGTCACAGGAGCTGTTCCTGTCGTCGGGGCAGAGCGTTACAGGAGAGGGACTGACCCATTCGGAGGAGGGGGTCGCGCTTCTGACCACTGCGGACCTGGCTACGCCGGCAGAGTGGGGAGACAGTCCGTCGATGGAGGAGGGGGCAGTGGCGGACTGGGCCGTGGCGTCGGTGAGGAAGCGACCCCCCTCAGGTGGAGAGGACTGCCCGAGAAAGGTGAAAGCGGGACCGCAGATACTCCTGGCCAACAGGTTTGAGGTGTTGGCGGGAGCATCGGAGGGGGATACTTTGGGTACGGAGAGGGAAATGGAGATGGAGGTGGGGTCCCCTTCTGGGTTATTGGAGGGATGGGATGTGGAGGGCCTTGTAGAGGCCATGGGGATGGAACCTGGGTTAGGGGGAAAGGATGGGAGGGGGGGGGGTGGGGCTGGAGGGGAGGTTTGATTTAAGTTGTGGTGTGTGTTATGTTCACAGGGGATGGTTTAAAATCTTTAAAAAAGTTATGATGGGGTTTACTGTCATTACTGTGAATGTACGGGGCCTGAGAGACCCTGTAAAGAGGACGGCAGTGTTTATGTCACTAGCTGCAATGAGGGGTGATGTGTTTCTAATACAAGAGGCCCATTTAAAAGATCAGGGGGATGTGGAGGCCTTCTCTCGGGAGTGGGGTTGGGGGCCCTCTGCTTGGACTGTGGGCAACGTGCATTCCGATGGGGTGGGGATTTTATTTAAGGGGAATAGTTTCAGGGTTGAGGAGGTGGTGGGGGAGATAGCTGGGAGGGTTTTGTGGGTGGATTTTTGTATAGGGGGCTCGAAATTTAGGGTCATAAATGTTTATGCACCAGCGCAGAGAGGGAGAAGGTTGGAGGTATTTAGAGACTTGCCCAGCGTTTTATGTACTGCCCGGAGCATAATATTGGGGGGGGATTTTAATGTCTCTCTGGATAGGGCTGACGGGCAGGGAGGTGCTGGGGGGATGGAGGCCGAGGTGGATTACTCGGCTAAGGCCCTGGCAGCCCTGGTAAAACAATTTGGCCTGGTGGATGTATGGAAGGAAGTACATCCGGGAGTGGCGGGTAACACCTGGCGCAACTCTAGGGGGGCTGCCAGCCGCTTGGATTATGTTTTCGTGGGGAAGGGGCAATCCGGGCTGGATGCAGCCCTGCTGCCAATGTGGATGTCGGACCATGATGCGATCTCGGTGTCCGTAGCGAGTAATGAGCAGGCTTGGGGGCCAGGCTTCTGGCGCCTTAATGTTTCGCTGTTAGAGTTAGAGAGTTTTAGACGTAGCTTTGAGGCTTTCTTTCCATCCGTGCGGGCCTTGCGGCCATTTTACCACTCGGTGGCGGAGTGGTGGGAGGACGCAAAGGTCCGCATCAGGGCCTTTTGTATTGGGTTTGCTGCAGCGGAGCGAAGGCGGGCCCGGGCTCAGGTAAGTAGATGGACAAGCTCCCTGACATATTTGCACGGACTGCTCAATGCTGGGGTGAGCGTCAGGTGGGAAGTAGTCCAGGGGGTAAAGGACCGCATTAGAGAGCTCCTAGAGAGGAGGGTGCGGTCCCTGGCTTTCCAAGGCCGGGTCCGAGAGTTGGAGGAAGGGGAGAGGCCCTCTGCTTATTTCTTTCAGGCAGCGAAGGCAAGGCGGGAGTCCGCAGCTATGCATAGCCTGGAGGGGGATGGCGGGCTTGTCACCAGGCCGCAGCAGATGCTGGAGGTGGCACAGACCTTCTACAAAGGCCTGTTCTCCGAGCGGGATTGTGACCCTGCTGAGCAGGAGGCCCTGTTGGGGGCCATTGAAAAGAGAATGGGGGAGGAGGAAGCACAGGTGCTGGAGGCACCCCTATCATTGGGGGAGCTCACGGCGGCAGTGCGCTCCATGAGGAGTGGGAGAGCCTCGGGGAGCGATGGTCTCCCCAGGGAGTTTTACAGCACCTTTTGGGAGCTGCTGGGCCCTGACCTCCTGGAGGTCTATAAGGTCCTCTTGGAGAAGGGGACCTTGTTGGACTCCATGAGGAAGGGTGTTCTGGCGCTCGTGTTTAAGTCCGGGAGCCGCACGGAGCTCAAGAACTGGCGCCCGCTAACTCTGCTCACAGCCGATTACAAAATACTGGCAAAGGTGGCGACTCTTCGCCTAAAGCAAGTAATGGGCAGGTTGGTGAGGCAGGACCAGACGTGCGGCGTCCCCGGGAGGTCGTGCAGCTGGAACTTGCTGCTGATCCGGGACGTGCTGGACTGGGTGGAGGAGCGCAAGCTGCCTCTTGCTCTAATAAGCATAGACCAGGAGAAGGCTTTCGACCGGGTCCAGCACAGGTTCCTGTTCCGGGTACTAGAGCGCTTGGGGGTGGGTCCCCAATTCATTAGTTGGCTGCGGACCCTGTACAATCAGGTGTACAGTGTGGTCCGGGTGAATGGGTTCCTGAGCGGGGCAGTGGAGCAAGCTGGTGGGGTGAGGCAGGGGTGCCCGCTCTCGCCACTGCTCTATGTCCTGTATATGGAGCCGTTTGCCGAGTTGGTGCGCCGGGACCCAGGGGTGGATGGAGTGTTGATTCCGGGGGCGGCGGGCGAACGGCTGAAAATACAGCAATATGCAGATGACACCACACTGTTTGTTTCGTCCGTCGCCTCCTTGAAACGTACTGGTGAACTAGCTGGGCGTTTTGCGGCGGGAACGGGATCAAAAATCAATTTAGAGAAGTCCTCAGTCTTGTTTTGTGGTGGATGGAGGGAAGGGACAGGCGAGTGTGGGGACTTCACTAGATGTGAGGGAGGGCTTAAAGTGCTCGGGGTATGGTTCTTCCCAAAGGACAGTGCCAGGAGGAACTGGGAGGCCCGGTTGGCGGTGGTCCGAGCGGTGTTGGGGAGGTGGGGCTGCCGGAAGCTCTCCCTGTCAGGGAGGGTAATGGCAGTGAAGGTGGTGCTACTGCCGCTGTTGTTGCATCTGGCATACGTCTTCCCGGTTCCAGCGTGTGTAAGGCTGGCCCTCACGCGGGCCATTTTCCGGTTTGTGTGGGGCGGGCTGTACGAGTACGTGAGCCGAGAGGTCATGTACAGGCCGGTGGCAGAGGGCGGAAGGGGCGTGTTGCGGGTGCCGCTGAAGCTAGAAATCCTGTATAGCAGTTTTGCGTGTAGGTGTCTGCTTCAGCGATTCCCGCACAAATGGTTTTATTTCGCACGCATGTACCTGTCCTTTGCGTTAAGGCACCTGGTACCAATTTCAAACCTGGTGCCTCGGGCGGAAGTGCTCACACCGGCGTACCAGGCCGTGGTACGGGTAATGAGGAGGGACATTTCACTGGTCGTCAGGGACGTCCTCATGAACCACAAAGCCTGGTATAGTGCTCTGGCTGAGAGGCTTGGTCTCCCAGTTCCTGTGGTCCCACGGGGGGTGGAGTGGGACTTGGTGAGCGGCGGGAGGGCTCCAGGGATCGTGCGGGACCTACACTGGCGCTGCGCGTTGGGGCGATTGCCGGTGCGGGAGGTCCTGCATAGGCATGGGTGCTCAGGTTGCTCCTTGTGCCCAAGGGGTTGTGGGGCAGAGGAGACTGTGGGGCATTGCTTTTGGGAGTGCCCGTTCTCAGCAGCTTTCTGGGGCCTGGTACAGGACCTGTTGGGAAGAGGCAGGGCAGTAAAACTGACCAGGGAGTTGGTGCTTTATCGGAGGGGTATGGGGGCGGTGGGTGTTGCGGACACTAGGTTGCTATGGGATGTACTGGGCTACGCCAAATGGGCCTTGTGGGAAGACAGGGTGGCAGTAGTAGGGCGGAGAGTAAGGGTGATGACACCCGCACAGGTATTTCATAAATTCAAGGGGAGGGTGGGGGAGAGGGTGAGGGTGGATGGCGTGGTAAGGGGCTGGGAGTGGGTGAGGGCAAATTGGGGAGGGTGGGATCGAACTTTTGTTTGGTAGGGTGGGTAGAGGATCAAGGTTTTTGGGATTTTGTGTTTTGTGTGTGGGTCATGTTTTGGTGGAGGTTGGTTTCCTTAAAATAATTGGGGGGGGATGTGTGTGTGGGTGGGTGGGTGGGTTAGATCTGAGTTTGTGGGTGGGTGAAATATAGGTTTTTTAGTTAGTCTTGCAGCCTTTGGGTTTGGGTTTTATGGAATGTATTAGTTATTTGGGTATGGGAATGTACGTTTGGGAATGTTTGTGATTGTATGCTGTGTACTGTACACTGAATGGTAAATGTGCAAGACATTTCTAATAAAAAAAAAAAAAAATCTGTTCTTATCAGTTTAATATCTGATACGTCCCCTATCTGGGGACTACATATTAAACGGATTTTTGAGACTGGGAGTCGGAGAAGGAGCTTGCTCCGTCCGCTCCACGCATCGACCCGGTATTGCAGTACGTCCGGGAACGGTGCGCCTCTATTTTCGGGTGCAAAGGAATGGGCTTCTGCTTCTGCTTCTGCTTCTGCTCTGTTCTGCTGTGGACAAGCAACTGAGTCCTTGTGGGGTTTTTTTTTTTTTTTTTAATGAAATAAAAGAAATAGTTTTATCGTGTGTGTGTCGTTCTTCTTCTTTCTATTTTTCTATCTATCTATCTATCTATCTATCTATCTTCATCCGTCAGCTAGCTGGGTGAGTGAAGTTGGTTAAGTAAGTCAGCTAGCGAGCCGGTTTGCAGCGGTCCGTGGCTCGCTTGCGCCCTCTGCCAGTCGGGCGGTTATAGCGTCTCCTCTCCCTCTTCCGCGGATAACGCGCGGGGGGGACAACTCCGGGCCTGCGGCTCCGGGCCGGGAGGGCCTACGGCGGCTGGTGACGGCGAGAGGCCACGTGTGCTCGGGTTTCTCTTCATCACGCACAAATCTTTCGCCTTTTACTAAAGATTTCCGTGGAGAGGAACACTCCTGAGTTTGTGCTATTTTTGGATGCTCCGTCCGCCGGACGGGGCGACTTTTCTGTTCTTAAGAGAGCTTGTTGATGACTTGTTGCCATGTGTCCCTGGTTTGTGACTTGTCGGGTACATGTGTTATAGAGTGTGGACTGTCTCCTTGCTTGCTTAGCTAGGCAATTACATAGCTGTTCTGCGAGTGCTCGTGCAATTAAACGGCGATAAGAGCCTTCAGCACGTAGGTAGCTACCGTGGCAGAGGACGTGGGGCTTTGTGGGTGGAGCTGAGGTGACGGCCAGAGGTCCCGGGGGAAGCGTCGAGGGGGCCCCGGACCAATGGCGAGCGGGGACTGGGTCCGGCCAGACCCCGCGATCGGATTCCCAGCCCCCTGGGCGGCGGCGGCCAGCTGTGGCCAATTTTTAGGCCATCGCTTCTCGGCCTTTTGGCTAAGATCCAGGGATTGGAGATAGAGAAGGCGATGTCGACTTTTGAGGGAGGAGTGCCGGCCCATAGGGTGCGGCTGCGGAACACCGTTCGTTTTGTTGCAGAGGATGGATCGGATCGAAGAAAAGGGTTTGGTTTGGATTTCTTTGTTCAGGACGTGCTGAAGGATCTGCTGAAAGTGGAGGCAAGTGATGTTTTTTGTTTACAAGATTTTTCAAATAGAGGATTTTTTGATGTAACTCTTTATTCGGAAGCAGCTTGTTTTAAGTTATACAATCATTTTGTGAATTGCAAGGACGCGAAGCTGCTGCAGGGAATTCGCGTGGAGCTGCTTTATGCCAAAGCGCTGCGGCCTCTGACGGTTCATTTGTATAATCCGTTTGTTAGGGAGGAGGACATTTTAAGTTTTTTGTTAAAGTATTGTTCAGATGTCAAGGAGGGGGTCAAGCTCAAAGACCGGTACTGTTTTTGGAACGGCAAAAGGCGATACATGGTGCGCATCAAGGAAGACCCACAGAGTGTGGGAGGGCACGCGCACCCCCCTGGAGCTTTTGCCATCGGGCCGGATCGAGGTTACCTGTGGTATCCTGGGCAGCCGGTTTACTGCCGGAAATGTGGGTCCTTTGGGCATTTGAAAGAAGCCTGCACCACGGTGCGGTGCAGGCACTGCATGTCGGGGGAACACCAAACTAAAGATTGCGCAGCCCCAAAATCCTGCACGCTGTGTGGGAGCTCAGGGCACCTGTTTCGAGGGTGCCCCGACAGGAAGGCCTCATATGCGGCCATGTTCCAGCATGGAGGCAGTGATCGGGCAGGTGTGCGGAGGAATGCGGGGGAGGGAACCTCCGCAGTAACGAGGCAGGCCTTCGGACCGGCTGTGCCTTTGGATCCAGCTCCGGCCCCGGGCCCGGCTCAGGGTTTTGCTCAGATTCCCGCTCCTGCTCCGGGTCCGGCACAGGCCCCCGCGCCTACTCCGGTTCTGGTTCAGGCTCCAGTTCCAGCTCCGGCTTCTGCTCTGGGTCCAGCTCCAGCTCCTGCTCCAGCTCCTGCTTCTGCTCCGGATCCAGCTCAGGCTCCGGTTCCAGTCCCGGCTCCAGCTTCTGCTCCGGCCCCTGCTCCTGCCTCGGATCTGGCTCCTGTTCTGATTCCTGTTCCGGGTCTGACTCTGGCCCCGGATACGGATCCGGCTCCGGTTCAGTATCTGGTCTTGGTTCCGGCTCCGATCCCCGCTCCGGATCCGGCTCCGATCCCCGCTCCGGATCCGGCTCCGGCCCCAGTGGTGACTCCGGTCCCGGATCCGGGTTCGGTCCCTGCTCCGGCATTGGTTCCGGTTCCTGATCCAGTTCGGGCTCCGGCTCCGGGACAGGGTTTGCTTCCACCTGCAGTCCCAAGCCAAGCATTACCTGGGTTGTCTCTGGCCTCGTCTTCTGTGGACGTGCAGTCACCGATGCTATGGGAGGACAGTCCCGCCCCAGAGGGGGGGGGATGTAGCAGAATGGGCAAAGGTGGCTGTGCGGAAGCGCGCCCATTCAGGAGACCCAGAGGGGGTGAGAGAGCCAAAGGACGGTCCTGGCATCCCGCTGAAGAACCGGTTTGAGGTACTTGGGGGAGCAGCGGAGGGGGAGAAGTCCGTTTTGAACTATGAAATGGACATTGGGTCTCCGTCCAGTCTGCTGGAGGGCTGGGACGTGGAGGGATTGGTGGAGGCAATGGGGATGGGAGCGGGGGCAGAGGGGGGAGAGGGCCCCTTGGAACGGGGACCGGATTGAGCACAGGGGTGGTGGGTTCTGGGTCCAAATTTTTTGGTGAGTGTACTTTTGGTTATTCGATATGGAGGTGAGCATAACCACCTTAAATGTACGGGGTTTGAGGAACCCCATGAAGAGGGCTGCTTTATTTTCCTCACTGGCTGCAATGCGGGGGGAAATTTTCTTGCTGCAGGAGGTCCATTTGAAGGACGAGAAGGATGTGGCAGCCTTCTCAAAGGAGTGGGTGTGGGGGCCATCGGGGTGGTCAGTGTGCAATGTCCACTCGGATGGGGTAGGAATTTTATTTAAGGGGCACAATTTCATCATAGAGGAAGTGGTGTGGGTGCACGCGGGCAGGGTGATGTATATAGACGTTAATTATAATTTTATAAAGTTTCGTGTTATAAATGTGTATGGCCCCACGCAATGTGGACAACGCCTGAGCATTTTTAAAGGGCTGACAGGGTGCCTGTCCACAACAAGGCAGATCCTGCTCGGCGGGGATTTTAATGTTTCTTTGGATGGGGTGGGGGACAGCTCGAGTGGGGGAGATTACTCCGCAAGGGCCAGGGCAGAGCAAGTGCGGGACTTCGCCCTGGTCGATGCCTACCGGCTGGTACATCCTGGGGGGTCCGGAGTCACTTGGCGGAACTCCAGAGGGGCGGCAAGCCGCCTTGATTATGTGTTTGTAGGGAAAGAGCTGGCGGGCATTTCGTGCGCACTTCTCCCGTCCTGGGCATCAGATCATGACATGCTGCGGGTGGCTTTCCGGGTGGACGGGACCAGGTGGGGCCCAGGTTTTTGGAAGCCGAATGTGTCCCTGCTCGACTCAATGGCTTTTAAAACTGCCTTTAAAAACTTTTATAAATCGGTGCAGAACCTACGGCCGTTCTACACTTCAATAATTGAGTGGTGGGAGGCAGCCAAGGTGCGCCTTGGGCAGTTCTGCCGCAGCTTCAGCGTCAGGCAGTGGCGAAGAGAACGCGCGGAAATAAGAAGGTGGCTCGAGACGCTGGCGTACCTGCACGCGCAGCTAAACAACGGTAGGGTGGTGAGGTGGGAGACCTATGAGGGGGTGAAGGAGCGGGTTAGGAGCCTTCTGGAGGACAGGGCTAAGGCTCTGGCTTTCCAGGCACGGCTGAGAGAGATGGAGGAGGGGGAGAAGCCCACCTCCTTTTTCTTTCAGTCGGTGCGGGCGGCACGGAAAAGAAGGGTGGTGGAGGGTTTGAGGGAAGCAGGTGGGCAGATACGCACAGGGGCGGAGGAGATGGTGAGCATAGCCTCTGAATTATATGCAGAACTGTTTAAGGAGCAGCCTGTGGATGGTGAGGCAAGCACGTTTTTTCTGAGTAGGGTGGCAGAGGGGGTGCGGGCAGCCCTGGAGCTCCCCATTAGTAAGGAGGAGCTCCGAGGGGCGCTAGGGGGCATGAAAGAAGGCAAGGTGCCGGGGTTGGATGGTCTCCCTAAGGAGTTCTACTCTGGGTTCTGGGACGTGCTGGGGGATGACCTGTTAGAGGTGGTGCAGGAGGTGTTTCGGCAGGGGGAGCTGGCACCGTCAATGAGGGAGGGGGTGGTGACCCTGTTACATAAAAAGGGAGATCCGGGGGATCTCCGTAACTGGCGTCCCATCACCCTCCTGTGCGTGGACTATAAGCTGCTGGCAAGAGCTCTGGCAGCACGGCTGGGTCTGGCCATGCCTCACCTTGTGAGGGAGGACCAGACATGCGGAGTGGAGGGGAGGTCCACAATTTTAAATTTACAGTTGGTACGGGATGTTTTGTTTTGGGTGGGGGATCGGGGCTTGCCTCTGGTGGTGGCTAGCCTCGATATGGAGAAAGCGTTTGATAGGGTGAATCACGGGTTTTTGTTTAGCGTTTGGCTCGGTGCGGGTTTGGTGGGGGTTTTTTAAAGTGGCTAGGGATAATGTACAGCGGTGGGGGAAGCAGGGTGAGCATAAACGGGCACTTGGGGGTTTTTGAGGCAGGAGGGGGGTCAGGCAGGGGTGCCACTGTCACCCCTCCTGTACGCCCTATATGTGGAGCCACTGGGGAGGCGATTAGACGGGAGGGGAAGATCAGGGGGATCTCAATCCCGGGGGAGGAAGGGAAGCTCTCAAAGTGTCCATGTATGCTGACAATATGACCCTGTTTTTAGGGACAGAGAGGGGTCTGGAGGTGGCGTTGGGGTTGGTAGAGGAGTTTGGGAGGGGCTCGGGGGCTCGACTAAATCGGGCAAAGTCCCAGATCAAATTTTATGGCACGTGGAGGGCCAGGGTGGATGCCTTGGGTGGGCTGGGGGTTTCGGAGGGTCCACTCAGGATACTAGGAGTAGATTTCGGGGGGGATACGGCCGAGGACGCGAAGAGAAATTGGAGGAGGAGGTTGGGGGGGGTGGAGAAGAGACTAGGCCTGTGGTCAGGGAGGCGCCTTACCTTAAGTGGTAAGGTTATGGCCCTGAAGGCGGACATCTTGCCGTCCCTGACCTATCTGGCTAGGGTATTTCTCATGCCCCTGTGCATGCGCAGGGAGTGGACCAGGAAGGTGTTCCGGTTCCTATGGGGGGGATATGAATATATCCAACGGGCGGGAATGTATCAGGCGGTGGAGGAGGGGGGTAGGGATGTCCCATGCTTCCCGGTGAAGTTTGACGGTATGTTCTTTTGCAATATATGTGTGGCACTTGTGGGGGAGAGGGTGCACAAATTTCAACTTTTTGTTCGGTTTTGGGTGTCGGGGTACTTCCGTTCCCTGGTAGAGTGGGACAATAAGGTCCCAAGGGCGGAGGTGGCTCCGGCGCATTTTTTGTACATAGTGAGGTGGGCAAAGAGGAAGGAGGTGTGGGGGAACAGGGAGCTGGCAATGGACCATCGGCGCCTATATAAAGTGCTGAGGGACAAGATGCGGCCGAGGGGGGGTTTGCGGGCGGGAGTGGGAAGGGAAGGATGGGTGGCCGTGCAAAAAAAAGGCCTGGAAAACAGGTTAAAGGACCTGAACTGGCTAGTGGCGCATGGACGGTTGCCGGTGCGGGATACCCTGTACCGGCACAAGTTAACAAGGAACAGGTACTGTCCAAGGCGGGGGTGTGGGGAGGAGGAAACGGTGAGGCACGTGTTTTGGGGGTGCGGGTTCGCACAGGAGGTGTGGGCTGGGGTGAAGGGTAGGTATGGGGTTTTGAGGGAGCTGCGCCAGGAGATGGTGCTCTATGGAGACGGCCTGGAGAGGAAGAGGGGAAGGGAGGGCTTCTTGATTCTGTTGCTCCTTAGTGTTGTGAAGCGCAAATTGTGGGTGGCTAGAGGAGAGAGGGGAGCAGTGAGGCAAGGTTGGACAGGGAGAGGGGTGGTGGAGATGGTGAAGGTGGAGGTGGAGCGGCGTTTCCAGGGGGAAGTGCTGCGGTGGGGGTTTAACGCCGCAAGAGAACGGTGGAAAGGTTTAATTTGAGGTTAATATAGAGGGGGTGTTTCATGGTTTGGGGGACGTGTTTAGGAAATGCTTTTGTTTCAGGAGGAAGGGGAGGGGGAGGGATGGCTTAGCAGGTGTAAAATGGAGTGGGGGGCGAGTAAGAATGGTGGGGGGGGCCTCTAATAGTGAGGATTTTGGGCAAGGTGTCTTTGGAAGGGGTGTTTTGTGGGGAATGTGTTTGGAGTTTGTATAGAGGTACTGATTTGTGTTTGTGTTGGGTGGGTTTTTGGGGGTTTGTGTTTTGGATTTCAAATGGGGGGGGGGCTGCTATGGGAGATCTGGACTTGGACTTGTGGGTTGGAAGGGAAAATGTGTATGTAATGTGTTGTGATGGTGAGTGAATAAAATTTTTTCAAAAAAAAAAAAAAAAAAAAAAAAAATCTGTTCTTATCAGTTTAATATCTGATACGTCCCCTATCTGGGGACTACATATTAAACGGATTTTTGAGACTGGGAGTCGGAGAAGGAGCTTGCTCCGTCCGCTCCACGCATCGACCCGGTATTGCAGTACGTCCGGGAACGGTGCGCCTCTATTTTTGGGTGCAAAGGAAATGCTTCTGCTTCTGCTTCTGCGTGGAGTAGACAAGCAACGAGTCCTTGTGGGGTTTTTTTTTTTTTTTTAAATGAAATAAAAGAAATAGTTTTATCGTGTGTGTGTGTCGTTCTTTCTATCTATCTATCTATCTATCTATCATTCTCCGTCAGCTAGCTGGGTGAGTGAAGTTGGTTAAGTAAGTCAGCTAGCGAGCCGGTTTTCAGCGGTCCGTGGCTCGCTTGTGCCCTCTGCCAGTCGGGCGGTTATAGCGTCTCCTCTCCCTCTTCCGCGGATAACGCGTGGGGGCGCCGGCGGACGACTCTGGGCCTGCGGCTCCGGGCCGGGAGGGCCTACGGCGGCTGGTGACGGCGAGAGGCCACGTGTGCTCGGGTTTCTCTTCATCACGCACAAATCTTTCGCCTTTTATTAAAGATTTCCGTGGAGAGGAACACTCCTGAGTTTGTGCTATTTTTGGATGCTCCGTCCGCCGGACGGGGCGACTTTTCTGTTCTTAAGAGAGCTTGTTGATGACTTGTTGCCATGTGTACCTGGTTTGTGACTTGTCAGGTACATGTGTTATAGAGTATGGACTGTCTCCTTCCTTGCTTGCTTAGCTAGGCAATTACATAGCTGTTCTGCGAGTGCTTGTGCAATTAAACGGTGATAATAGCCTTCAGCATGTAGGTAGCTACCGTGGCAGGGGACGTGGGGCTTTGTGGGTGGGTTGGTGGGGCTCAGGTGATGGCCAGAGGTCCCGGGGGAAGCGTTGAGGGGGCCCCGGACTAATGGCGAGTGGGGACTGGGTCTAGCCGGACCCCGCGATCTGATTCCCGGCCCCCTGGGCGGCGGCGGCCAGCTGTGGCCAATTTTCAGGCCATCGCTTCTCGGCCTTTTGACTTTAATCGAAGAGGAAGAAGATGATGACACCAGAGGGTGCTGTGCCGACCCACCGGGTGCAGCTCAAGAATACGGTTCGCTTTGTTGCGGAGGATGGATCAGATCGGAAGAAGGATTATGGTTTGGATTTTTTTGTCAAAGATGTAATGAAAGGGCTTTTGAAAATTGATGTTAGCACGGTTTTTTGTTTGCAGGATTTTTCTTCACGGGGCTTTTATGATTTAATTTTTTATTCCGAAGCAGCATGTCTCAATTTATATAATCACCTTGTCAGCGTCAAGAATGCCAAGCAGTTGGAAGGAATCCGGGTGGAGCTCCTCTACGCAAAAGCATTAAGACCTCTCACAATCCATCTCTACAACCCCTTTGTGAGGGAAGAGGATATTTTGAGTTTTTTGCAGAAATACTCTGCGGATGTGAGACGGGTTGAAAGTTAAGGACCGCTACGGCTTTTGGACAGGTAAGAGACGCTACATGGTGCATTTTAAGCAGGATCCTCTGAGCGCTGGAGGCTATGCTCACCCTCCAGGGGCCTTTGCTATCGGGCCTGACAGAGGGTACCTCTGGTATCCTGGCCAGCCAATTTACTGTCGCAGGTGTGGGTCGTATGGACACCTGAAAGAAGTCTGCACTACAGTGAGGTGCAGACACTGCCTTTCAGGGGAACACGAGACCAAGGATTGTACTGCACCCAAGTCTTGCACTCTGCGGCAGTACAGAGCATTTGTTCTGGGCCTGCCCGGAGAGAAAGGCCTCGTATGCAGCTAAGTTCCACACTGATTTGGAAGGCTTCACAGGTGTGCGGAGTCAGGTGAGAGGAGGCGCTGTTGCTCCTGTGGCGCAGAGTGCTGGGTCAGCTGGAACTCCTGGACCGGCCCGGGCTCCTGTTTCGGATCAGCCTCTGGCTCCTGGCCTGGCTTCCGCTCCGGATCCGGCTGCGGCTTCGGCTTCTGGTCCGGCTCTGGCCCCGGCTCCTTGCCCGGCTCCATCTTCTGGCTCGGCTCTGGCTCCAGCTCCGACTACAACTGGAGCTCCGGCTCCATGTCCGGATCTGGCTTCGGCTCCTGTTCCAGATTCAATTTCGGGTCTGGCTCCTGTTCCTGATCCGGATCTTGCTTTGGATCCGGCTCCGGGCCATGCTGCTCCCCAGTTTTCTGCATCAGTTCTGGTTTCCGGTCCGGTTCTGGGTCCGGGTTTCGGTCCGGATCCGGTTACCGATTCGCAACCGTGTCCTGATCCAGCTCCAGGAGTCACTTCGGCTCCGGTCTGCGGTTCAGCCCCTGTTCCTGGTCCGGCTCTGGAAATCGCATCTAGCTCAGCTCAAGCGCCCAGGATCGGCCAGGTGTTCGGCCCTTTTTCACAGCCCGGGTTGGGCTTGGGACTGAGAGCAGTAGTGTTGCCGTCAGTGGTTCCGGTCACTGGGCCCTGCGCTGTGGGTGGGGGCTCACCTGAGCTCTTTACTCCTTCGCTGGTGGCCAGCTCTGGGGAGGAGGACATGACATCTTCAGTGGATGGGGCAGCCCTGCTCACCTCTTGGGACCTGGAGACGCTGATGTCGTGGGAGGACGGGCCCCTTCCTGAGGGGGAGGTGGCTGAATGGGCGCAGGCGGTGGTGCGCAAGCGTGCCAGATTGGGGGAAAAGCAGAATGGGAGGGAGACTAAGGCTGGACCTGGAATCCCTCTTCAGAATAGGTTCATGGCCCTATCGGGCGGTTCAGAGGGGGAGAAGTCTGAGTCGGACATGGAGGTGGACTTTGGGGCCCTACCTGAGCCTTCAGACGGGCCCCCAGCCAGACCTGTATCTGACCCCCAGTTTGCAGGCTGGGAGGTGGGTAGAATAGCAGAGGACGTGGGGCTTTGTGGGTGGAGCTGAGGTGACGGCCAGAGGTCCCGGGGGAAGCGTTGAGGCGGCCCCGGACCAATGGCGAGCGGGGACTGGGTCCGGCCCGACCCCGCGATCGGATTCCCGGCCCTCTGGGCAGCGGCGGCGGCCAGCTGTGGCCAATTTTCAGGCCATCGCTTCTCTGCCTTTTGGCTAAGATCAAGATTGCGATGGCTGCGAAGGAGAGTGGATTGCCGGCCTATCGGGCGCGGCTGAAGAATACGGTACGTTTTTAAGTGGAAGATGGAGCGGATCGGAGGAAGAATTTCAATCTAGAGTTTTTTGTTACGGAGATTCTGAAAGGTCTACTTAAGGTAGAATCTGATTCAATTTATTGTTTGCAAGATTTTTCAGGTAGGGGATTTTTTGATCTTACCTTTTACTCGGAGGCTGCCTGTTTTAATTTGTATAAGCGATATGTGGAGTGTAAGGGTTCAGAGTTGTTGCACGGTATTAGAGTGGAACTGCTATACTCTAAAGCTTTAAGACCTGTAACCATTCACATGTACAATCCTTTTGTTAGAGATCACGATGTAGTTTTATTTTTGAAGAAATACTGTCAGGATATACGGGATGAGGTGAAGGTTAAAGATCGATTTGGACATTGGAATGGCAAACGCCGGTATATGGTGCGGTTTAAATCAGATCCGTTGAGTGTGGGCGGATACTACCACCCACCTGCAACATTTTCTATTGGCCCAGATAGAGGATATTTAGTGTATCCAGGGCAGCCAATGTATTGCCGCAGGTGTGGCTCGTTTGGCCACGTGAAGGCTGTTTGCGTGGGAATAAGGTGCCGACATTGTTTGTCCGGGGACCATGAAACAAAGGATTGTGCTGCACCAAAGACTTGTACGTTGTGCGGAAGCACAGAACATTTGTTTCGCGGATGCCCTGTGAGACAAAAATCCTATGCGGGCCTCGTGCAATCAGCCTTAGCAGATTTGGGAGGTCATTTGGGGCCTCCAGGGGGAGCAGTGCTGGCTGGTCAGGCTAAGGTGGCATCCACTTCGGATGGAGTGCCTCCTGCTGGTCAGCTACAGGCAGGTGCAGAGCTTGGAGCTGATCCAGGACCTGCTGATGCGCCGGGGCAGGAGGCAGTGCACAAGCCCACTTCTGGATCAGGTTCGGTCCAAGGGGCGGGCATTACTCCGGTAGAGGACAGTGCTGCTGGTTTAGCGGTGGGTCCAGTCAAGGAGGTGGGCACGGTACTGACTTTGACAGAGGCCTCGCCTTCATCCCAGGTTCCAGCTCCAGCTTCTTCTCTGGCCCCGGTTGCTGAAGAGTCTGCAGCTGTTGCTGTGGGGGCTGTCTCTGATCCGGCTTCTGTTCTGGGTTCTGTGGTGGCTGCTGATGCTGGGGTTAGCCCTGCTTCAGTGCCAAGTCATAACAGGACTGGTGCGAGGGGGTATGTCCGGATGTTTGGACCTGGGGCATCTAGGGATCCAGGCTTTCAGCCTCAAGTGAGGTTGCTTCTCCAGAGCTGTTGTCTTCAGTGACTGAGCAAGTCCCACAGGGGAAAGTGACTGCATCAGAAGAGGGAGCGCCACTACTGACCACAGCGGATCTGCAGAGGCCAGTTTCATGGGGAGATAGCCCCTTTTCGGAGGAGGGGGCTGGGGCAGAATGGGCTATGGTTGGGGTTCGGAAGCGGGCAGCATCAGGGGGTGACGTTTGTCAAAGGGGGGCGAAGGCGCAGCCACAAATTGTGGTGGGAAATCGCTATGCGGCTTTGGCCAGGGCTTCAGAGCGGGATGAGCTTGGGGTGGGGGGAGAAATGGAAATGGAGGTTGGTTCCCCCTCAGGCTTGTTAGAAGGGTGGGATGTAGAGGGCTTGGTGGAGGCAATGGGGATGTCTCCAGAGGTGGGGAGCACGCAGGATGGGGGAGTTTGAATTTTGGTATTGTAGTGAGTTTCACTTTTGACGTGGTAATTTTCCTTTTAGATTAAATGGATTTTTTTTTTTTTTTTTTATTACAGTTAATATACGGGGGCTGAGGGACCCCATGAAAAGGGCAGCAGCGTTTGCATCTTTAGCAAGGCAATGTACATGCTGATGGGGTGGGAATATTGTTCAAAGGTCATTCTTTTGTTATTGAGGAAGTGGTAGAGGTGGTAGCAGGCAGAGTGATTTTTGTTGATTACAGTATTGGTTCTGATAAATTCAGAATCATCAATGTCTATGCTCATGCGTACAGCGGGAGACGGCTAGAATTATTTCGCGAACTGTCAGGTAGCCTGTCCACTGCCCGGACTGTCATCCAAGAGATTTTAATGTCTCGCTTGACGATGTAGGTGCCTCAGGGGCAAGGGAAACAGACTATTCGGGGAAAGCACTGGCAAATTTAGTGGGAGATTTTTCCCTCATAGATGTGTATCGTGCGGTTTACCCAAATAGTGTAGGGCATACGTGGAGAAATTCACGAGGGGTAGTCATTCGCTTGGACTACTTTTTTGTTGGTAGGGAGCAGAAAGGGTTAAAGTGTGGGCTTCCTCCCCTGTGGATGTCTGACCACGATGCGGTTCAGATGTCCTTTAGGATGAAAGATCACAGTTGGGGGCCAGGGTTTTGGCAATTGACTGTTTCTCTGTTACATTCCGGTAATATTAAGACAAAGTTTTCTGCCTTTTATCAATCGGTTCGGGCCTTGCGGTCTCTTTACCCCTCTGTGGTGGAGTGGTGGGAGGCAGCAAAGGTCCGCTTCCGAGAGTTCTTTAGGAGGCACAGCATTTCTGTGCGGAGGAGGGAACGGGAGGAGGTGGGCAAGTGGACTAAATGTCTGCATGCGCAGTTAAATGCGGGGGTGACAGTGGAGTGGGCCATGTATGAGGGGGTAAAGAGTAGGATAAGAAGGCTTTTGGAGGGGAGAGCTCGGTTCCTGGCCTTTCAGGCAAGGGTCAGGGAGGTGGAGGAGGGAGAAAAGCCTACAGCCTTTTTCTTTCGGGCTGTTAAGGCGAGGCGTAATGCCTCCTTCATGTATGGTCTGGTGGGCACTGGAGGCCTTGTCACAGAGACACGGGCAATGTTGGACACAGCGAAAGACTTCTTTTCAGACCTTTTCTGTCGGCGTGAGTGCGATCCGGAGGTTGAGGCAGCCCTTCTGGACTGCGTAGGGAATAGACTGGGGGAGGAGGGGTTTCAGTCTTTGGAAGTACCCTTGATGATGGGGGAAGTAACGGAGGCTGTGAGATCAATGAGGGACGGACGGACACCAGGCCATGATGGGCTTCCCAAAGAATTTTACGTCACTTTTTGGGAATTACTGGGGCCTGACTTATTAGAAGTCTATAAGACCATCTTGGAGAGAGGTTATTAGCTGACTCTGTGAGGAAAGGGATAGTAGCACTTCTATTTAAATCAGGGAATCGGGCGGAGCTAAAGAACTGATGGCCACTAACCTTGCTCACGACAGATTATAAGATCTTGGCAAAGGTTGCAACCCTCCGGCTAAAGGGAGTAATGAGCAGGTTAGTGAGCCAAGATCAGACGTGCGGGGTCCCGGGGCGTTCATGTACGTGGAACCTGTTGCTAATGAGGGACGTCCTGGAGTGGGTGGAGGACAGGAGTTTACCTCTAGCAGTGGTTAGTATCAACCAAGAAAAAGCTTTTGACCGAGTTCAGCACAGGTTTCTATTTAGGGTACTGAAGCGTCTGAAGCAGAATTGGGAGGCTAGATTGGGAGTGCTGCAGACGTGTCTGGGATTGTGGTCTCAGCGACAGTTATCGCTATCAGGGAGAGTGGTAGTAGTGAAGTCGGTGGTGTTACCGCTCCTGCTCCACCTTGCATATGTGTTCCCGGTCCCGGCTAGGGTGAAGCTTGCGATAACAAGGGCAGTTTTTCAATTCCTGTGGGCTGGCAAGTACGAATACGTCAGTAGGGAGATCATGTATTTGCCGCTGAGGAACGGAGGACGGGATGTCCCAAGAATCCCCCTTGTATGCAAGTTTTGCTTGTAGGATTTTGTTAGGGAACGCACCGCATAAATGTTTTTATTTTGTTAGACTGTACCTGGCAAACATTTTGCGTAAATTAGTGCCTTTGACCCATACGGCTCCACGTGCAGAGGAACTGTCTCCGGGTTACAAGGCAGTGGTGAGTACCTTGCGGAGAGATGCGTCAGCTTTGACAAAGGAAACTCTGATGCAACATCGGGTCTGGTATGCCATCTTGGCAGCTGGACAAGGTACTCATGTGGTTGGCGTTCCCCTAGGAGTGGATTGGGGGAGGCTGTGTGATGGTACTGCTCCGGGACCAGTTAAAGATCTCCACTGGCGCTGTGCCTGGGGACGGCTGCCGGTGCGTGAAGTGCTTCATAGGCATGGCTGTTCGCAGAGCCCCCTGTGTCCAGGGGGTGTGGGGAGATAGAAACAGTTCTGCACGCGCTGTGGGAATGTACTTTTGCTGCTGAGTATTGGGAACTTGTACAGGACATGATATATGGGGCAGGGCTGACAATCGCCTTGTCAAAGCAGATGGTTATGGTGGGGAAAGGGGGTTTGGGCCTTGGAGAGATCTGCTTTATTGTGGGACATATTAGGGTATGGTAAAGTGGTACTTTGGGAGGATAGGATGGCGGTGGTGGGCAAGAGAGTCAGAATTCTGACATCCTCTCAGCTATTTTATAGGTTTCGGGGGAAGGTAGCTGATAGGGTGAGGATGGAAGGGGAAGTCAGGGGGTGGGATTGGGTGCAGAGCAAATGGGGGAACCTAGCCTTTTCCTCATTGCAATAAAATGTTAAGTTTGTTTGTTTTCCATTGGTTCGGTAAAGGCTAATATGAAGTATTTCATTAGGACTTCATTCCCTGGAGTTGGGTATAAATAAGATTGGTAAACAGGGCATATGAATGGGTTTTGGCTACTCTGTGCAATGGTCAATGTTAAATGTTGATGATTCACTATGAAGAGTTCTAGCTTTTCCCTATGAGCGTGAAGCAGGCTGAGAATCAGAGTTACATCTTGAACTTTGGTTTTGGGGATCGTTCAAACATGGAGGGAGTATATCTGAGCTGAGTGAATAAAAGAAAAAAAAAATCTGTTCTTATCAAGAGAATTTCACTTTAGAAAGCGATCATTTAAGAAGCATTTAAGAAGGAGAAAACCGGAAACCATGGCGGATCCCGTGCCGGCAACTTTGGGAAGTGGAGTGCGACGAAGAAATACACTCCGGATTTGCGTGGATATCCCCTATAGGGAGAAAGTGGATCTGCGTTTTGTCATCATTCGGTTGTTTCGCGAGTTGTTCAAGGTGGAGGTAGGAAGAATGTTTTGCATTCAAGATTTCCAGAAAAGAGGCCTTTTTGATGTCACTTTGGATAGTGAGAATTTATGTTTAGAAGTTTTTGAACGTTTTAAAACAATGAGATCTCATCAGGCTTTGCAAGGGATTACTTTGGAGCCTTTGTTTTCCAACGATGTTAGAATGGTGACTCTCCTCATGTACAACCCATTTGTTCCAGCGAGGGATATTGAGCTTTTTTTGGGCTGTTGTACTGTGCTGAGGCCAGAAGTGAAAATCAAAAATAGTTTTGGGGTTTGGAGTGGGAAGAGACAATTTTTGCAAGGAACGCAAGGCACGGAGCTGGACCAGGGGCAGAAGGGAGCACAATCAGCACCTGAGGCGCCTTCTACAGCAGCAGAGGTGGAGAAGCAGGGGGACGGAATCCAGGAGGCGGTGGCGGAGGGTCTTTCCTCCTTGGTGGTGGAAGAGGAGACGGAGGAGATGGGTGAGAAGGTGGAGGTGGCGGTGGTCGTGACGCCCCCTACTGCAGAAGCTGTGGGGGAGGAAGAAGCGGTGGCAGATAGAGGAAAACTTGTCTGCTCTGAATCAATGGAGCTGGATAAGGAAGCAGGTCTCAAGCGGGGCCTGGTGGTGGACTGGGCAGAGGAGGTGGAGGAGGCACATTCGTTGGTTGCTATGGAGGGGAACAGGGAAGAGGGTAAGGCAAAAAAGGTGAGGCTGGCCGTGCTGGCATCAGACTTTGTCTCAGACTCAGAGGGGTCAGTGGGGATCGGGAGCGCGGATAGTCTGGGGTGGGACCTTCTTTCACCAATGTCTACATCCGCATACGATGAAGGCATGGGGGCTCCGGGGTCTCAAAATGAGGTTCCTTTTCTGTTTATGGATGAGGTGGGGAGAGTGGGAGAATGAAAGGGTGCATGAGCAGGGGGGGCAGGTATTCTTTTTGCATCCCTCATGGTAATGGGAAATTTTACGGTGATGTCCTGTAATGTGCGGGGGCTGAGAAATGCAGTGAAAAGGGGGGGAGTTTTCCACTTCCTTTCTCTGCGAGGCTTTACAGTGTGCTTCTTGCAGGAAGTTCACCTGAGGTCTGGGGAGGACTGCCGTCGCTTTTCGGGAGAATGGGTGAAAGGTGCTTCTTTTTGGAGTGTGGGGGGGGTTCATTCATCGGGGGTTGGGATTTTGGTGGGGTCGGGGCAGTTCTTAGTGACAAATAGTTTTTCCTTTGTGCAGGGGAGGGTGTTGGTGGTAGATGGGGACTGGAGGGGAATAAAATTGAGGCTTATTAATGTGTATGCTCCAACAGAGGTGACAAGGAGGAAAGAATTATTTTTAGAAATGGAAGTACTTTTGGGGGTTAATAGGTTAGTAGTGATGGGGGGGGACTTCAATGTGTCTTTTGAAGCACCAGACTCTAGTCTGGGGCCTTTAAAGAAGTTAGTGAGTCGGTATGGGCTGGTGGATTCCTTTCGGTATTTCTGCCCAGGGGATCCAGGGTTTACATGGGGGAATTCGAGGGGGGCTAGGAGCAGGATAGACTTTGTTTTCGTGTCGGGAGGGCAGAGGGTGGTCTCAACGGAGGTGGTGCCACTGTTCTTCTCGGATCATAGCGGGATTGTGGTAGGCTTGGGATGGGATGTACCTGTGTTTGGGAAGGGGTTCTGGAAAATGAACGTGCAGGTGTTAGAGGAGAAGTCATTTCAGAACATGTTTATTTGGGCATACAAAGGGTGGGTAAAATTAAAGCCTTTTTTTCCTTCTGCAGTGGACTGGTGGGAGGAAATGAAGGCACGGGCACAAAGGCTGGTAAGAAGTTATTGCCGGGGAAGGAGACAGAGAGAATGGGGGCGTTTTATGAGGTTGCAAGGAGAGTTGGAGGAGACGTATGTAGCCTGGAACACGGGGGGGGAGTTTAATATGGAGAAGTTAGAGAGGTTGAAGGCGGAGATGAGGGCCTTCTTCGAAGAGAGGGCGCGGGTCTTTGCGTTCAAACACCAGCGGGAGAGGCATGAGAAGGACGAGACAGTTTCGGCATATTTTTTTCAAAATGTGAGGGCGGCTAGGGCAAAAAGAGTGATGGAAGGGTTAAGGAATGGGGATGGGAGGGTATGTACAGGGACAGCAGAAATGGTGGGGGTTGCTACGGAATTTTATAGGGACCTGTTTGAGGAGAGGAGGGTGGATGGGAGGGCAGGGGAGAGGTTTATAGGTTTGGTAGAGGAAAAGGTGCCAGAGGGGGTGAAAGCAACATTAGAGATGCCTTTTAGTTTAGAGGAACTTAAACGGGCACTGGGGGGAATGAAGAATGGGAAGGTACCAGGCAAAGATGGCCTTCCGAAGGAGTTTTATGCTAAGTTCTGGGAGCTAGTGGGGCCTGATTTTTTAGATGTGGTGGGGGAAATTTTTGCTAAGGGGGAGCTAACACCTTCAATGCGGGAGGGAGTGGTTTCTCTTTTACACAAGAAGGGGGATGAGTTGGACCTGAAAAACTGGAGGCCAATAACACTGCTAGGGGTGGACTACAAGATAATCGCGAGAGCGCTGGCAGGGAGGTTGAGGCTGGCTATGCCGTTTTTGGTGGGGGATGACCAAACGTGGGGTGGAGGGACGCTCTGCAACATGGAATTTGCAATTGATGAGGGATGTGCTGTGTTGGGTGGAGGAGCGGGGTCTTCCTCTAATTTTAGTCGTGGATATGGAGAAAGCCTTTGATAGGGTACAGCATAATTTTTTGTTTCGTGTGTTAGCACGGTTTTGTTTTGGTGCAGGGTTTTTACGGTGGTTAGAGCTCATGTACAGGGGGATGGGCAGTCGGGTGGGGGTTAACGGACATTTTGGGGAGATGGTGTGGCAGAGGGGAGGGGTAAGGCAGGGGTGTCCTTGGTCGCCTCTCCTTTTTGTTTTGTATGTGGAACCAATGGCAGAGGCGATTAGAAGGAGCAGGGAGATCAGGGGTGTGCCGATTCCTGGGGCAGGAGGGGCTGTGCTTAAGATCGCGCAGTACGCTGACGATGCAACCCTGTTTATGGAAAATGACCAGAGTGTTAGTCGGGCGATGGAGGTGATAGGGGAGTTTGCAAGGGGGGCAGGAGCTTCTGTGAATGTAGGTAAGTCATGGTTGAAGTATTTTGTGGCGTTGAAAGGTAGGGTGGAGGGATTGAGCGGTTTACAGGTCTGTGGAGGGGCAGTGAGAGAGGACGCAGAGAGGAATTGGGAGAAGCGCCTAGCTCGGGTGAAGACCAAATTGGGCTTGTGGGCGGTTAGGCGCTTGACCATCAGCGGAAAGGTGCTGGTGGTAAAAGCAGACATTTTGCCGATACTGGTGTACTTGGGTTATGTGTTTTGTTACGTCCCCATTGTGGTCTAGGGGTACAGGGCAGTAAAAAAATGAATGATTATTAAAGATTAAATATTATTTACACAATTAATTATCTATACAATGAACAAACAGGAGGGGAAACACTGGGCGGTACCAAACAAAAGAAGATAACCAAAACAGAAATATATAAGCTATTAACAATTCTAGAAATGAAAGAAACTAACTAACTGAAACCCGAAAATCTTCCGAACCTAACTAACTACACTGGCTATTCTAAACTGAACAAAAACATACAAGGGTGGTACACGCCCGTATCTATATATACATATACACAAGTGAAACTAACAGTGACAATTAAGAAAACAAACACCTACTTAAATCCCACTCCTTATATATATACACAAGTGAAACTAACAGTGACAGTTAAGAAAACAAACACCTACTTAAATCCCACTCCTAACCCAACACAAAACCAGCAACCAAACCAGAGACGCAAACCCAAACTCGAAGTCTTTTCAGAAATTACGATCGATACAGAGAAGTCAAAATAGCACGAAGTCACAATAGTAATACAGGAGTGAACTAACATTCAAATCCAAGTCACTGGGGTGTAACTGACAATATTCGCTATATATATAGGTGTGGGTCTGTTCCTCATTGGCCGCCAGGCAGGTCCGCAGAAGAGGATTGGGGGGGAAACAACGCACTCTTCCCTCTTCTTCACCAATTGCGGAATGACCCGTAGCAGACTTCACGGAATAATGAGACCGAAAGAAAAAAACAAACCTGGCACGTAACACTCCCACCCATAAAATCAAAACACCTAGTAAGGCTAGTTACAATATATACAATTTAAAATTAAGTGCGTGACAGGGTATCCGCCAATACGTTCTCTGACCCCTTTTTGTGCTTAATATTCAGATGGTAATTTTGAACCAACAAGGACCACCTCATCAATCGTTGGTTATTGTTGAACATGCAGGCCAAAAATACCAACGGATTATGGTCGGTGAACACCGTAACAGGTAGAGAGCTAGACCCGACGTATACTTCAAAATATTGAAGTGCCAGTAGCAATGCTAGTGTCTCCTGTTCAATGGTGGAATAGTTTACCTGATGCTTGTTAAACTTTCGGGACAAGTAGCATATGGGATGGTCGATTCCATTCATATCCTCCTGCAGAAGCACTGCTCCAGCACCGGAGGCACTCGCATCCACCTCCAGCTTAAATGGTAATGAGAAGTCTGGGGCAGCAAGCACAGGAGCGCTACACAAGAGCGCCTTTACGCTCTCGAAAGCCAGTTGACACGCGGGGGACCAGACAAAGGCACAAGGACTGAGCAAGCTTGTAAGGGGAGAAACCACAGTAGAAAAATTCTTACAAAAACTGCGGTAATAACCCGCCATGCCCAGAAAACGACGAAGTTCACGCTTAGTGGTGGGCACGGGAAACGCATTGATGGCAGTGATCTTCGCATCGACAGGACACACCTCTCCTTGACCAACTTGTTTCCCTAGATATGTGAGCATTTCCGAATTCACATTTTGCCAAATTAAGGGTTAAAGAAGCTGTACTCAGACGATCGAACACAGTTCGGAGGGTTGTTACATGTTCCGTCCAATCAGACGAATAGACAACTAGATCGTCTAAATAAGCTTTGCAGTGTGAAACCCCCTCCAAAACAAAATTCATCAACCTTTGAAAGGTCGTTTCGCATTCCGAAAGCCATGACAGTATACTGCATGAAATTGTCAGGTGTAACGAAGGCAGATATGTCAGCTGCACGAGGGGTTAGCGGCACCTGCCAGTAACCCTTTAACAAATCTAACTTGGTGACATATTTAGCAGAGCCAACATTATCTATACAGTCCTCCATACGAGGCAACGGGAAAGAATCTGGCACAGTCAAAGAATTAACTTTACGGTAGTCCGTGCAAAAACGAGACGTCCCATCAGGCTTGGGAACCAGCAAACACGGAGAACTCCACGGACTGGAGCTGGGTTTGGCTAAACCGTTCTCCAACAAATAGGCTACTTCCTCCCGCATAATGGACCGTTTGGTGGGATTCACACGATATGCATGTTGCTTTATTGGTCTGGCGTTATCTACATTGACGTCATGCTGTAGCACTGAGGTTTGGGACGGGACATCACAAAATAAAACAAGATACCCTTTTATTAATTGCACAATGTCTGTTCGTTGTTTTTCATCTAAATGAGTTAAAACAGATGATAGACTCTGCAACATCTCAGAATTCCTTAACCGAGCACATTGATCAAGGGCGTTACGTAAAACAAGCCCATCTATGTCATCACCAGAATGCAGCGCAAAGGCAGTGGCTACAGAGGAGACAGTGGGCCCTACCGTCACTCTCTGGGACTCTTCCTGAGAGTTTCCTCGGTTGTGATAAGCCTTTAGCATATTAAGGTGGCAGACGCGTGATTGGCGTTTGCGATCGGGAGTTCGGACAACGTAATCCGTCTCGCTCAGTTTACGGTCAATGATGTAAGGACCAGAAAATCGTGCATGCAGAACAGAACCAGGATTGGGCAACAATACAAGAACCTTGTCCCCTGGCTGGAAAGAACGAGGCACAGCTTTCCCGTCATAGCGAACCTTCATTTTCTCTTGAGAGGAAGACAAAGCCTTGTTAGAAACAGCACAAGCAGTGTGTAATCGCTCACGAAACTCACTAACATAATCCAGAATATTTGTATTAGAGCAGGAATCATCACACAATAACTTCTCTTTAAGTAACTTCAATGGTCCTCTAACAGTATGCCCGAAAACAAGTTCAGCAGGGCTAAACCCCAGTGATTCCTGCACAGTTTCACGAACAGCAAATAACACCAAAGGGATACCTACGTCTCAGTCATTCCCAGTATCTAGGCGCCAATACGCGCGTAACATAGATTTCAGGGTCTGGTGAAATCGCTCAAGCGCACCTTGCGATTCAGGGTGATAAGCGCTGGAAATTTTGTGGGTAACGGACAGAGTCTTCATTACTTGGGCAAACAGCTTCGACATAAAGTTTGAACCTTGGTCCGTCTGGATAATCTTAGGCAACCCAAAGGTAGAAAAGAACTGAACCAATGCCTTCACTATAACAGGAGCCGTAATTTTACGAAGAGGTATCGCCTCAGGATACCTAGTAGCTGTGCACATTACGGTTAGCAAATACTGATGTCCAGACTTGGTTTTGGGTAATGGGCCAACACAATCAACCAACACGCGCTCAAATGGTACACCCATAGTTGGTATTGGATGAAGGGGTGCGGGCGGAATAACCTGACTCGGTTTTCCCGTATACTGACAAGTGGAGCAAGTACGGCAATATTGGACCACAGCAGATTTTAGACCAGGCCAGAAGAAATGTCTCAATATCCGATTGTACGTTTTCGTAACGCCTAGATGTCCTGACAACACGTGATCATGAGCCAAATATAACACGTGCTGCCGAAATTCAGAAGGCACAACAATTTGATATACAGCACTCCACTCTAATCCTGTAGAGACAGTGGGAAACCACTTGTGCATTAACAACCCATTCTCCATGAAATAAGCAGATTGTTTTTCTTTGTTTGCCGAGGACAAATACTTTGCCAGAGAAGAATCAGCCTGCTGGGTAGCTATAAGGTGCTCTCGAGTAAAGGGCAAATGCAATGCGTCAGTCTCTGCGTCATTCATACTCACAGGGACCTCCGTTTTCAGCGAGAGTGAGGAGGACTGTTCCCCCAAAACTGGAGAGGCTAGGAAGGACAAGTCAACATCTCCAGCTTTACGAGACTGGGCACGGGTGACAGCACATGTGGGAAACACAGTTGGGAATGTACGAGTTAATTCGTCAGGGTGAGTCTTAGCGTCTGGTGTGTCCAACACTTCCAATACCGGCAGTACCTTCCCACCAGCAAGATCGTTACCCAAAATAAAAGTAACACCTTTTACGGGTAAAGAGGCTCTTACTCCCACTATCACAATGCCATTTACTAGTTCTGACTGCAAATGAATAGTATGCAACGGCACCGTCATAAAGCCCATGTTAATGCCTGCACTAAAACATGAGAACCATTAAAAGTCTCCCTGGACAAAGGCAGTATATCAGAGAGAATGAAGGACTGAGCCGCTCCAGTATCCCTTAGCATAGTTACAGGTACCGGATCTTTCTGATCTCCGGACAACGAAACAAACCCCTTAAGAATAAAAGGTTCATAACCAGAGTCAGGAACATTCTCAGCGCTAGGTACAGGTTCAGAAATACTAGGGACTGTTTTAATCAAACCAACACTCTTGGGCTGTTCAGAACTCTGCCGCTGCTGCTTTCGATTTAAAACCAAACAATCGGCAATTATGTGACCAGGCTTATGGCAGTAAAAACATTTCCACTCCGTTGCCCATGGGGAAACTAGTCGAGGACGATTGTCAGGTCTTACAGAAGACATAATAATAGAGCTTTTCTCGGCTCCTTGAGACGCAGCACGAGGAGAAGACATGAACACAGTTTTGTGAGTTAACACAAACTCGTCCGCTTGGATAGCTGCCTGTGACAGCAAAGTAACCTTTTGCTCATTCAAGTACACAACAACACGCTCCGGCAGGGAGTTCTTAAAGTCCTCGATAAGAACCAACTCACGAAGAGAGGTAAGGTCAGTGACTTTAGTAGCTGAGCACCATTTATCAAAGAGAACCCCTTTCTCTCTAGCGAACTCAACAAATGTCTGATTCAGGGATTTCTTGTGATTCCTGAACTTCTGTCTGTAAGCCTCAGGAACAAGCTCATAGGCGCGCAAAACAGCAGTTTTAACCATGTCATACTGTAAACTGTCTTCCAGCGACAGTGCAAAACATACCTCCTGGGCCTTGCCAATAAATTTGCATTGCAATAAGAGAGGCCAGACATCCTTTGGCCATCTTAGCGAAGCTGCAATCCGTTCAAATGCTCTGAAGTATGAATCTACTTCAGTCTCTCGGAATTGCGATACCAATCTAATGTGCTTACTAACATCTAATGTGGTTTGCAGGGGATCGGACAAAGGAGAAACATTTGAGAAAACTGAGGGGGTAGACTGTGTGACAGGACCTGGTGCAACTTGCTTTGTCGCCAGTTCAAGCTGCCACAGCTTAACCGCCATCTCAGCCTCAATCTCCAATCTGCGGATCTCCAATTTCAAATTGAGTTCTGCCTGCCTCGCCGCCGCCTTTTATTGAGCCACTAGTTGGAGACGAACGAGGCGCACCTTCAAACGGGGATCAGCATCACTGAACCGCCCACTCCCAGCTGACACGGGAGAAAATGCAGGCAATGTAGGCTTGCCCTCAGCCTCCGCTTCAGGTTCAGCCTCCAAATCACATTTAGCTGGCGGAGCTACAGATGCATCTGGATCCTCCTCAAACGCAGCAGCATCAGGCAGACCCAGTAACACAAAGACCCGCAGCTCAACCAACCCCTCTAATACAACGGCCTTAATGTGTTTCTTAAGCGCCTGTCGAGAAACCGCAATACCAAAGTGTTCAGCCAATAACAAAAGGTCGTCTTTGCGACACTTATCAAACTGCTCTAAAGTAGGATTCTGTGGAAACCTAAAACCAAATCAAAAAGAGCCATTTCCAGCGGTCCCTATCGCCACAAGAGGGCGACAAGACAACACAAACCGCAACTGTGGACCTGAAAGCAACGTCCAAAACCAAGACGCAAATAAATATTAACCTACAATAATCAGACAATTAAGCATAGGGAAATAATTAATAATGAGTAATTAATGATCCCGGACGAGCCCCCAATTTTGTTACGTCCCCATTGTGGTCTAGGGGTACAGGGGAGTAAAAAAATGAATGATCATTAAAGATTAAATTTTATTTACACAATTAATTATCTATACAATGAACAAACAGGAGGGGAAACACTGGGCGGTACCAAACAAAAGAAGATAACCAAAACAGAAATATATAAGCTATTAACAATTCTAGAAATGAAAGAAACTAACTAACTGAAACCCGAAAATCTTCCGAACCTAACTAACTACACTGGCTATTCTAAACTGAACAAAAACATACAAGGGTGGTACACGCCCGTATCTATATATACATATACACAAGTGAAACTAACAGTGAGAGTTAAGAAAAAAAACACCTACCTAAATCCCACTCCTTTAACAGTGACAGTTAAGAAAACAAACACCTACTTAAATCCCACTCCTAACCCAACACAAAACCAGCAACCAAACCAGAGACGCAAACCCAAACTCAAAGTCTTTTCAGAAATTACGATCGATACACAGAAGTCAAAAGAGCACAAAATCACAGTAGTAATACAGGAGGCAACTAACATTCAAATCCAAGTCACTGGGGTGTAACTGACAATACTCGCTATATATATATAGGTGTGGGTCTGTTCCTCATTGGCCGCCAGGCAGGTCCGCAGAAGAGGATTGGGGGGGAAACAATGCACTCTTCCCTCTTCTTCACCAATTGCGGAGTGACCCGTAGCAGACTTCACGGAATAATGAGACCGAAAGAAAAAAACAAACCTGGCACGTAACAGTTTCCATTGCCGGCACGGCTCAGGAGAGAGCTGACAAGGGCAGTTTATATGGAGGGGCTACGAATATGTGAGGAGGGATATTAGGTACATGATGATAGAGGATGGGGGGGGGGGGGATGTGCCTAATCTCCCATTAAAGTTAGATGTGTTGTTTTTCTGCAACCTGTGTGTGGCTTTAACAAGGCAAAGGGCTCACAAATTTCAGTATTTCATTCGGTTTTGGTTTTCGGGGTACGTGCGATTTCTGGTGGGGTGGGATAATAGGGTGCTGAGGGGGGAGGTGGCCCCTGCCCATTATGTGCAGGTGGGACGATGGGAAAGGAGATATGTAGAATGCAGGGATAAGGAAATGGTACTGCAGCATAGAAGGCTATACAAGGCTTTAAGAGGAAAGCTGCAGCCGGTTGGAGGAACAGGGGTCGGGTGGGGGGAGAAGTCTGGGCTGCTGTGCAGCCAAAAATGATAGGCAACAGGTTAAAGGACTGCCAGTCAAAGATGTGCTATACAGACACGGACTAACAAGAAACCGGTGTTGTTCGAGGGTGGGTTGTGGGGAGGAAGAGGAAACTGTGCAGCATGTGTTCTGGAATTGTAAGTTTGCACAGGAAGTCTGGGGTTTAATGGGGAGGATGTATAGTGTTTTGGGGGATTTAAGTTGGGAAAGGGTGTGTTATGGGGAGGGACTGTGGAGGAAGAAGGGAAGAGAGAAACTTTTGGTTCTTCTATTGATCAGTTTGGTGAAGCAGAAGTTGTGGGGGGCGCGGGGAGAGAAGGGGGAGGTGAAGCAAGGGTGGACGGTGAGGGGGGTGGGGGAGATGGTGAAAGCGGATATAGTGCCATTTTCAGTAGGAGGTGCTGCAGTGGGGTTTTCATGCAGCATGGGAACGGTGGAAACCAGTGATGTGATTGTGTAGATTTTGTGTTGTCATGGTTGTGCCCTGTTCTGTTTCAAAATAGAAGAGATGGACTTTGGGACATTGGGACTTGTGAGCGGGAAGGGGCGGAAATGGAGGGTTTTGGCACTATGGGGTTTGTTTGGAAGGGAAAGAGGAAAAGGTGAGTTTGTGCACATACATATAATCTAAACAATGGGGGAAAAGGGGGTTTTTTGAGTAAAAGAGTGTTGTATTGGTGTGTGAATAAAAAAAAATTTTCCAAAAAAAAAAAAAAAAATCTGTTCTTATCAGTTTAATATCTGATACGTCCCCTATCTGGGGACTACATATTAAACGGATTTTTGAGACTGGGAGTCGGAGAAGGAGCTTGCTCCGTTCGCTCCACGCATCGACCCGGTATTGAAGTACGTCCGGGAACGGTGCGCCTCTATTTTTGGGTGCAAAGGAAGGGCGAATGCTGCTGCTGCTTTTTCTTCTTCTTCATGGAGTAGACAAGCAACTGAGTCCTTGTGGGGGGGGGGTTTAATAAAAGAAATAGTATTATCGTGTGTCTTTCTTTCGTTCTTTCTATCTTTCTTTCTATCATTCTTTGTCAGCTAGCTGGGTGAGTGAAGTTGGTTAAGTAAGTCAGCTAGCGAGCCGGTTTGCAGCGGTTCGTGGCTTGCTTGCGCCCTCTGCCAGTCAGGCGGTTATTGCGTCTCCTCTCCCTCTTCCGCGGATAACGCGCGGGGGCGCCGGCGGACAACTCCGGGCCTGCGGCTCCGGGCCGGGAGGGCCTACGGCAGCTGGTGACGGCGAGAGGCCACGTGTGCTCGGGTTTCTCTTCATCATGCACAAATCTTTCGCCTTTTACTAAAGATTTCCGTGGAGAGGAACACTCCTGAGTTTGTGCTATTTTTGGATGCTCCGTCCGCCGGACGGGGCGACTTTTCTGTTCTTAAGAGAGCTTGTTGATGACTTGTTGCCACGTGTCCCTGGTTTGTCACTTGTCAGGTACATGTGTTATAGAGTATGGACTGTCTCCTTGCTTGCTTAGCTAGGCAATTACACAGCTGTTCTGCGAGTGCTCGTGCAATTAAACAGCGATAAGAGCCTTCAGCACGTAGGTAGCTACCGTGGCAGGGGACGTGGGGCTTTGTGGGTGGAGCTGAGGTGACGGCCAGAGGTCCCGGGGGAAGCGTTGAGGGGGCCCCAGACCAATGGCGAGCGGGGACCGGGTCCGGCCGGACCCCGCGATCGGATTCCCGGCCCCCTGGGCGGCGGCGGCCAGCTGTGGCCAATTTTCAGGCCATCGCTTCTCGGCCTTTTGGCTAAGATCCAGGGATTGGAGATAGAGAAGGCGATGTCGACCTTTGAGGGAGGAGTGCCGGCCCATAGGGTGCGGCTGCGGAACACCGTTCGTTTTGTTGCAGAGGATGGATCGGATCGAAGAAAAGGGTTTGGTTTGGATTTCTTTGTTCAGGACGTGCTGAAGGATCTGCTGAAAGTGGAGGCAAGTGATGTTTTTTGTTTACAGGATTTTTCAAACAGAGGATTTTTTGATGTAACTCTGTATTCGGAAGCAGCGTGTTTTAAGTTATACAACCATTTTGTGAATTGCAAGGACGCGAAGCTGCTGCAGGGAATTCGCGTGGAGCTGCTTTATGCCAAAGCGCTGCGGCCTCTGACGGTTCATTTGTATAATCCGTTTGTTAGGGAGGAGGACATTTAAAGTTTTTTTGTTAAAGTATTGTTCAGATGTCAAGGAGGGTGTCAAGCTCAAAGACCGGTACGGTTTTTGGAACGGCAAAAGGCGATACATGGTGCGCATTAAGGAAGACCCACAGAGTGTGGGAGGGCACGCGCACCCCCCTGGAGCTTTTGCCATCGGGCCTGACCGAGGTTACCTGTGGTATCCTGGGCAGCCGGTTTACTGCCGGAAATGCGGGTCCTTCAGGCATTTGAAAGAAGCCTGCATCACGGTGCGGTGCAGGCACTGCATGTCGGAGGAACACCAAACTAAAGATTGTGCAGCCCCAAAATCCTGCACGCTGTGTGGGAGCTCAGGGCACCTGTTTCGAGGGTGCCCCGACAGGAAGGCCTCATATGCGGCCATGTTCCAGCATGGAGGCAGTGATCGGGCAGGTGTGCGGAGGAATGCGGGGGAGGGAACCTCCGCAGTAACGAGGCAGGCCTTCGGACCGGCTGTGCCTTTGGATCCAGCTCCGGCCCCGGGCCCGGCTTAGGGTTTTGCTCAGATTCCCGCTCCTGCTCCGGCACAGGCCCCCGCGCCTACTCCGGTTCTGGTTCAGGCTCCAGTTCCAGCTCCAGCTTCTGCTCTGGGTCCAGCTCCAGCTCCTGCTCCAGCTCCTGCTTCAGCTCCTGCTTCTGCTCCGGATCCAGTCCCGGCTCCGGCTTCTGCTCCGGCCCCTGCTCCTGCCTCGGATCCAGCTCCTGTTCTGATTCCTGTTCCGGGTCTGACTCTGGCCCCGGATACGGATCCGGATCCGGCTCCGGTTCAGTACCTGGTCTTGGTTCCGGCTCCGATCCCCGCTCCGGATCCGGCTCCGGCCCCAGTGCTGACTCCGGTCCCGGATCCGGGTTCGGTCCCTGCTCCGGCATTGGTTCCGGTTCCTGATCCGGTTCGGGCTCCGGCTCCGGGACAGGGTTTGCTTCCACCTGCAGTCCCAAGCCAAGCATTACCTGGGTTGTCTCAGGCCTCGTCTTCTGTGGACGTGCAGTCACCGATGCTATGGGAGGACAGTCCCGCCCCAGAGGGGGGGGATGTAGCAGAATGGGCAAAGGTGGCTGTGCGGAAGCGCGCCCATTCAGGAGACCCAGAGGGGGTGAGAGAGCCAAAGGACGGTCCTGTCATCCCGCTGAAGAACCGGTTTGAGGTACTTGGGGGAGCAGCGGAGGGGGAAAAGTCCGTTTTGAACTATGAAATGGACATTGGGTCTCCGTCCAGTCTGCTGGAGGGCTGGGACGTGGAGGGATTGGTGGAGGCAATGGGGATGGGAGCGGGGGCAGAGGGGGGAGAGGGCCCCTTGGAACGGGGACTGGATTGAGCACAGGGGTGGTGGGTTCTGGGTCCCAATTATTTTGGTGAGTGTACTTTTGGTTATTCGATATGGAGGTGAGCATAACCACCTTAAATGTACGGGGTTTGAGGAACCCCATGAAGAGGGCTGCTTTATTTTCCTCACTGGCTGCAATGCGGGGGGAAATTTTCTTGCTGCAGGAGGTCCATTTGAAGGACGAGAAGGATGTGGCAGCCTTCTCAAAGGAGTGGGTGTGGGGGCCATCGGGGTGGTCAGTGGGCAATGTCCATTCGGATGGGGTAGGAATTTTATTTAAGGGGCACAATTTCGTCATAGAGGAAGTGGTGTGGGTGCACGCGGGCAGGGTGATGTATAGAGACGTTAATCATAATTTTATAAAGTTTCGAGTTATAAATGTGTATGGCCCCACGCAATGTGGACAACGCCTGAGCATTTTTAAAGGGCTGACAGGGTGCCTGTCCACAACAAGGCAGATCCTGCTCGGCGGGGATTTTAATGTCTCTTTGGATGGGGTGGGGGACAGCTCGAGTGGGGGAGATTACTCCGCAAGGGCCCTGGCAGAGCAAGTGCGGGACTTCGTCCTGGTCGATGCCTACCGGCTGGTACATCCTGGGGGGTCCGGAGTCACTTGGCGGAACTCCAGAGGGGCGGCAAGCCGCCTTGATTATGTGTTTGTAGGGAAAGAGCTGGCGGGCATTTCGTGCGCACTTCTCCCGTCCTGGGCATCAGATCATGACATGCTGCGGATGGCTTTCCGGGTGGACGGGACCAGGTGGGGCCCAGGTTTTTGGAAGCTGAATGTGTCCCTGCTCGACTCAATGGCTTTTAAAACCGCCTTCAAAAACTTTTATAAATCGGTGCAGAACCTACGGCCGTTCTACACTTCAATAATTGAGTGGTGGGAGGCAGCCAAGGTGCGCCTCGGGCAGTTCTGCCGCAGCTTCAGCGTCAGGCAGCGGCGAAGAGAACGCGCGGAAATAAGAAGGTGGCTCGAGACGTTGGCGTACCTGCACGCGCAGCTAAACAACGGTAGGGTGGTGAGGTGGGAGACCTATGAGGGGGTGAAGGAGCGGGTTAGGAGCCTTCTGGAGGACAGGGCTAAGGCTCTGGCTTTCCAGGCACGGCTGAGAGAGATGGAGGAGGGGAGAAGCCCACCTCCTTTTCTTTCAGTCGGTGCGGGCGGCACGGAAAAGAAGGGTGGTGGAGGGTTTGAGGGAAGCAGGTGGGCAGATATGCACAGGGGCGGAGGAGATGGTGAGCATAGCCACTGAATTTTATGCAGAGCTGTTTAAGGAGCAGCCTGTGGATGGTGAGGCAAGCACATTCTTTCTGAGTAGGGTGGCAGAGGGGGTGCCAGAGGGGGTGCGGGCAGCCCTGGAGCTCCCCATTAGTAAGGAGGAGCTCCGAGGGGCACTAGGGGGCATGAAAGAAGGCAAGGTGCCGGGGTTGGATGGTCTCCCGAAGGAGTTCTACTCTAGGTTCTGGGACGTGCTGGGGGATGACCTGTTAGAGGTGGTGCAGGAGGTGTTCCGCAGGGGGAGCTGGCACCGTCAATGAGGAGGGGGTGGTGACCCTGTTACATAAAAAGGGAGATCCGGGGGATCTCCGCAACTGGCGTCCCATCACCCTCCTGTGCGTGGACTATAAGCTGCTGGCAAGAGCTCTGGCAGCACGGCTGGGTCTGGCCATGCCTCACCTTGTGAGGGAGGACCAGACATGCGGAGTGGAGGGGAGGTCCACAGTTTTAAATTTACAGTTGGTACGGGATGTTTTGTTTTGGGTGGGGGATCGGGGCTTGCCTCTGGTGGTGGCTAGCCTCGATATGGAGAAAGCGTTTGATAGGGTAAATCACGGGTTTTTGTTTAGCGTTTTGGCTCGGTGCGGGTTTGGTGGGGGTTTTTTAAAGTGGCTAGGGATAATGTACAGCGGTGTGGGAAGCAGGGTGAGCATAAACGGGAACTTGGGGGGTTTTTTGAGGCAGGAGGGGGGGGTCAGGCAGGGGTGCCCACTGTCACCCCTCCTGTACGCCCTATATGTGGAGCCACTGGGGAGGCGATTAGACGGGAGGGGAAGATCAGGGGGATCTCAATCCCAGGGGGAGGAAGGGAAGCTCTCAAAGTGTCCATGTATGCTGACGATATGACCCTGTTTTTAGGGACAGAGAGGGGTCTGGAGGTGGCGTTGGGGTTGGTAGAGGAGTTTGGGAGGGGCTCGGGGGCTCGACTAAATCGGGCAAAGTCCCAGATCAAATTATATGGTACATGGAGGGCCAGGGTGGATGCCTTGGGTGGGCTGGGGGTTTCAGAGGGTCCGCTCAGGATACTAGGAGTGGATTTCGGGGGGGATACGGCCGAGGACGCGAAGAGAAATTGGAGGAGGAGGTTGGGGGGGGTGGAGAAGAGACTAGGTCTGTGGTCGGGGAGGCGCCTTACCTTAAGTGGTAAGGTTATGGCCCTGAAGGCGGACATCTTGCCGTCCCTGACCTATCTGGCTAGGGTATTTATCATGCCCCTGTGCATGCGCAGGGAGTTGACCAGGAAGGTGTTCCGGTTCCTATGGGGGGGATATGAATATATCCAACGGGCGGGTATGTATCAGGCGGTGGAGGAGGGGGGTAGGGATGTCCCATGCTTCCCGGTGAAGTTTGACGGTATGTTCTTTTGTAATATGTGTGTGGCACTTGTGGGGGAGAGGGTGCACAAGTTTCAACTTTTTGTTCGGTTTTGGGTGTCGGGGTACTTCCGTTCCCTGGTAGAGTGGGACAATAAGGTCCCAAGGGCGGAGGTGGCTCCAGCGCATTTTTTGTACATAGTGAGGTGGGCAAAGAGGAAGGAGGTGTGGGGGAACAGGGAGCTGGCAATGGACCATCGGCGCCTATATAAGGTGCTGAGGGACAAGAGGCGGCCGGGGGGGAGTTTGCGGGGGGGAATGGGAAGGGAAGGATGGGTGGCCGTGCAAAAAAAAGGCCTGGAAAACAGGTTAAAGGACCTGAACTGGCTGGTGGCGCATGGACGGTTGCCGGTGCGGGATACCCTGTACCGGCACAAGTTAACAAGGAACAGGTACTGTCCAAGAGGGGGGTGTGGGGAGGAGGAAACGGTGAGGCATGTGTTTTGGGGGTGCGGGTTCGCACAGGAGGTGTGGGCTGGGGTGAAGGGTAGGTATGGGGTTTTGAGGGAGCTGCGCCAGGAGATGGTGCTCTACGGCGACGGCCTGGAGAGGATAAAAGGAAGGGAAGGCTTCTTAACACTGTTGCTCCTTAGTGTGGTGAAGCACAAATTGTGGGTGGCTAGAGGAGAGAGGGGAGCAGTGAGGCAAGGTTGGACAGGGAGAGGGGTGGTGGAGATGGTGAAGGCGGAGGTGGAGCGGCATTTCCAGGGGGTGCTGCGGTGGGGGTTTAACGCCGCAAGAGAGCGGTGGAAAGATTTAATTTGAGGTCAATATAGAGGGGGTGTTTCATGGTTGGGGGGACGTGTTTAGGAAATGCTTTTGTTTCAGGAGGAAGGGGAGAGGGAGGGATGGCTTAGCGGGTGTAAAATGGAGTGGGGGGCGAGTGAGAATGGTGGGGGGGGCCTCTAATAGTGAGGATTTTTGGGCAAGGTGTCTTTGGAAGGGGTGTTTTGTGGGGAATGTGTTTGGAGTTTGTATAGAGGTACTGATTTGTGTTTGTGTTGGGTGGGTTTTTGGGGGTTTGTGTTTTGGATTTCATGGAATTGAAAATGTGCGTGTAATGTGTTGTGATGGTGAGTGAATAAAATTCAAAAAAAAAAAAAAAAAAAAAAAAATCTGTTCTTATCAGTTTAATATCTGATATGTCCCCTATCTGGGGGATTTTTGAGACTGGGAGTCGGAGAAGGAGCATGCTCTGTCTGCTCCACGCATCGACCCGGTATTGCAGTACGTCCGGGAACGGTGCGCCTCTATTTTTGGGTGCAAAGGAAATGCTTCTGCTTCTGCGTGGACAAGCAACTGAGTCCTTGTGGGGTTTTTTTTTTTATTTTTTTAAATGAAATAAAAGAAATAGTTTTATCGTGTGTGTGTCGTTCTTTCTATCTATCTATCTATCTATCTATCATTCTTCGTCAGCTAGCTGGGTGAGTGAAGTTGGTTAAGTAAGTCAGCTAGCGAGCCGGTTTGCAGCGGTCCGTGGCTCGCTTGCGCCCTCTGCCAGTCGGGCGGTTATAGCGTCTCCTCTCCCTCTTCCGCGGATAACGCGCGGGGGCGCCGGCGGACAACTCCGGGCCTGCGGCTCCGGGCCGGGAGGGCCTACGGCGGCTGGTGACGGCGAGAGGCCACGTGTGCTCGGGTTTCTCTTCATCACGCACAAATCTTTCGCCTTTTACTAAAGATTTCCGTGGAGAGGAACACTCCTGAGTTTGTGCTATTTTTGGATGCTCCGTCCGCCGGACGGGGCGACTTTTCTGTTCTTAAGAGAGCTTGTTGATGACTTGTTGCCATGTGTCCCTGGTTTGTGACTTGTCAGGTACATGTGTTATAGAGTGTGGACTGTCTCCTTGCTTGCTTAGCTAGGCAATTACATAGCTGTTCTGCGAGTGCTCGTGCAATTAAACGGCGATAAGAGCCTTCAGCACGTAGGTAGCTACCGTGGCAGGGGACGTGGGGCTTTGTGGGTGGAGCTGAGGTGACGGCCAGAGGTCCCGGGGGAAGCGTCGAGGGGGCCCCGGACCAATGGCGAGCGGGGACTGGGTCCGGCCGGACCCCGCGATCGGATTCCCGGCCCCCTGGGCGGCGGCGGCCAGCTGTGGCCAATTTTCAGGCCATCGCTTCTCGGCCTTTTGGCTACGACCAAGACGAAGACGAAGAAGGCGATGGCAGAAGGAGATGAAGGAGTACCGGCCCACAGGGCGCGGTTGCAGAACACCATTCGGTTCCAGATGGAGAATTCAAGAAAGCGCAAGGACTTCAAGCTGGATTTCTTTGTAAAGGAGGTGCTACAAGGTGTTTTCGGGATTGATCCAGTCACAGTTTTTTGTTTGCAAGACTTTTCTAATCGGGATTTCTTTGATTTAACGTTTTATTCGGAAGCGGCGTGTTTCAATTTTCATCGGGCCTACCTTGAGAAGCGGAATGAAGCGGCAATGGAGGACATCGTGGTGCAACTGCTCTACACAAAGCCCTTGCGCCCTCTGGTTATCCACATGTACAACCCCTATGTAAGGGAAGAAGATATTTTGTGTTTTCTGCACAAGTACTGCGCTGACGTGAGGGAAGGCACCAAGATCAAGGACAGGTATGGATACTGGACGGGGAAAAGGCGGTTTAACGTGCGGTTCAGGCAAGACCCGCTGGGGGTAGGTGGCTACTCTCATCCACCGGGGGCCTTTGCAATCGGCCCTAACCGCGGGTACTTATGGTATCCAGGGCAGCCAATGTATTGTAGAAAGTGTGGGGCGTATGGGCACATTAAGGACAAGTGTAACGTGAAGACGTGTAGACACTGTTTGTCGGGAGATCACGAGGCTAGGGACTGTGTGGCTCCAAAGACATGCAACCTTTGCGGAAGTGGGGAGCACCTATTCAGAAACTGCCCGGAGAGGAAGACCTCATACGCTGAGATGCTGAAGGCGGGACCTGCAGGATTGGGCGGGGGAGGAAGACCGACTAGGCCAGCAGTGGCCCCTGGTGCGGTGGAGGAGACATTGGCCAGGGCGGCAGCTGCCACGGGTGCCCCAGCCCAAAGGAGGGAGGAGGAGCTTGTCCGGGATGTGGCTCCGTCTGGGGACCTACAGCAGGGCACGGTGGAGGCGGCTGAGCGGGCAGGGAGTCCCGATAACCAGGCTGATGGAGTGGAGGCAGGGGAGACAGGTCAGGCAACTGGAGGGACGGAGATGCGGGACACAGCACCGGAAGGTGGCCATGAGGCAGTTCCTGTGCTGGCCATGGACCCTGGGCTGGAAGAGGGCCCAGCGGAGGCCCCCGCGGGGAGACCAGGTGCAGCCCCGGGCGATGGCACGAAGTCGGACCCTGCCGGGGCTGAGGACACGGTGCGGGAGGAAGGAGCAGAGGCCACTGTGGCCAATTTTCAGGCCATCGCTTCTCGGCCTTTTGGCTAAGATTTGGATGGTGCATTACCTGACGAACTACAATGGCTCAGAAGGGGACGCCGTTTCAGCCAGCTGGAGCTGGGCTGCGGAATTCTATCCGATTTACCTGGTCTGCTGAAAGAAGCAAGATGATGGAACGAGGAGAGTTTACTAAGGCGGTGCTGATTGACGTTTTGAAGGTGGATCCTGGAGCTGTTTTCTGCTTGCAACAGAATATGGCGGCCAGGGCTTTCGATCTCACCTTCATTTCGGCAGCAGCCTTTGAGGAAACCTACAGGAGGTGCTTGGAGAAACAGAGGGAAGAGCCACTGGTGCTGTTCGCTGTGTCTTCGCTGGAAAGGAAGAACTACAAAATAATAACAATCCACACTTACAATCCCTACGTTGGGGATGAGAAGCTCGGCTTCTTCCTCTCACGGTACGGGCAAGTTTTGACGGGAGCGAGATGGCTGAGGGATGGTTTCGGGATCTGGAACGGAAAGCGCCAGTTCCGGGTCTTCTTGAAGGAGGATCCAGGGGGTCATGACGGGCTTCTGCATCCGCCGGCTTACTTCACCATAGGGGCTGACCGTGGGTATCTTTATTACTCAGGTCAGCCTCTTTTCTGCAGGCAGTGCAGGCGATTTGGGCATGTGGCAGAGAATTGCTCACAGATGGAATGCAGGAACTGTGGGAAGAGCGGGCACACTGTCATGGCCTGCCCAGACCCAAAGAGATGTCATGGCTGTGGAGCGGAGGGGCATCTTTTCAACGGCTGCCCAGGGACGACGTCGACGAGGACGTATGCGAGTGCGGCTGCGGGGAGGGGCGTTCCTGGCGATGCTTACAGACATCCGGACCGTCAGGAAGTGGTCCCTGGGCAGCAGAGAGTGGAGCAGGGGGACGAAGAGGAGGCGGGTGCGGCGGTGGAAGTGGTTCCTCCAGTGACAGAGGAGGCACCAGTCGGGGGGGAGAAAGGTGGCGGCAAGGCGGAACAGGCTGGCGGCGCCGAGGGAGTGGTGGTGAGCGAGGAGGAGATGGAGGGTGTCATGTGCCAGTCAGCCAGGAGGCAACGGGTGCAGAAAAGCACGGGGTCTGAAGAGAGCTCCGCTGAGGGCGAGGCGGACGGCAAGGTGGCGAAGGGGAAGCGGCGGCGGAAGGCCCTGAGGAAGGCGGAGGAACCGCAGGCGTCACCGGCGGTGTCGGGGCCTTTTTCAGGACTTCCACCTTCAGGGACTGTGGCCCTGAAGAACCGTTTCTCCCCACTGAGGTGGGGGGACAGTGAGGAGGCGGGAACTTCCAGGACTGCGGTTGGTGAGGAAGGGGGGGGCTTAGCTAGGGGGGAGGAGGGAGTGAGTGGAGCATGCGACGGGGGAGAGGCAGCGTTGCTACTTTCTCCGGTCAGCGACGAGCATAGATATAGCCCTCCTATGTCCCCGAACGCCTCTGCCTATGTGTCTTTGGACGAGGCAGAGGCTGGTGCGGGGGTAGGAGAGGAGGAGGCTGGGCTTGTGCCTTCAGAAATTAGACCGTGGTTTTAATTGAGTGGGTTTTCTTTTTTTGTTTCATTAAATGACAATGGCTGATAATTACCTAACGGTGCTTACTGTAAATGTGAGGGGGTTACAGGACAGTAACAAAAGAAGAGCCGTATTTATTTATCTAGCCACAGTTCATTTTGATGTGTGTTTTGTTCAAGAGGTCCATTTAAGGGACAGGGATGACTGTGAAAGGTTTTCTGGGGAGTGGACAAAAGGGGATTCAAGATGGGGAGTGGGGGGGGTGCATTCCTCAGGGGTAGGGATTTTGTTTAAAGGGTGGGATTTTTGTATTGGAGAGGTGTTTTCAGTAGTGCAGGGGAGGGTATTAGCAGTGGATGCAGATTGGAAAGGGCTGCAGCTCAGGCTGCTATGCGTGTACGCACCGGCAGAGCCGGGGGGGAGGAGGGAGGTGTTTGGGGACATGGAGGCCGTCTGCCTCACAAATAGGGTACTGGTAGTTGGTGGGGATTTCAACGTTTCCTTTGAGGGCACGGGGGACTTTAGTTTGGGGCACCTGTGTAAGATGGTGAACAATTTTTCGTTACAGGACACTTTTAAAAAAGCCAATCCGGGGGGGGAGGGGCAACCTGGGGGAACTCAAGGGATTTTATATTCGCTCCACAGAACGTAGTGGTGGCAGCTTCAGAGATCTCCCCAGTGTGGTTTTCTGACCATCACTGGGTGAGAAGTAAGCTGGGGATGGGAGTGCCGGCTTTTGGAAGGGGTTTCTGGAAGCTGAATGTGAGTGTGTTGAGGGAGAAGGATTTTGTGGAGGGATATAGGGAGGCCTATGGGGGATGGAGGGATATGAGGCAGATGTTTGGGTCTGGGCGGGAGTGGTGGGAATGGGTGAAGGGGAACACCAAGAGGTTCGCAGTGAATTATTGTAAGGCCAAGGCCAGGAGGGAAAGAGGTGAGTTTTATTCACTACAAAAAGAGTTGGAGGAGTTTTTTGTGTGTGGGAATTTAAAAGGGGATAGATCCTGGCAGGGCTACTCGGACATACAAGAACGTCTGAGGAGGGTGTTTGAGGGGAGGGCAAAGAGATTTTTGTGGTTATCAAGGGGAGAGTATATGGAGAAGAATGAAACATGTAGTGCATATTTTTTTGGCTCCATTAAGGAACGCAGGAGGAGGAAGGTGGTGAGGGGACTAAAGGGGGCAGATGGGGTATTAAAGACAGGGCCAGGGGAGATGGTAGAGATGGCGGTGAGTTTCTATAAGGATTTGTTTGGGAGAAGGGAGGTAGATCTTAGAGAGGGGGATTTTTTCTTGGGGAATTTGGAGGGGGGGGTGCCAGGGGGGGTGAGAGAGAATTTAGAGAAGGACATCTCACTAGAGGAGTTTAGGGAGGCTATGTTCAGCCTGAAGACAGGTAAGGTGCCAGGGGTGGACGGGCTCCCAGCTGATTTTTACAGAGTGTTCTGGGAGTTGGTGGGTGGGGACCTGTTAGAGGTGGCTAGGGAGATGTTTGAAGAGGGGAGGCTAGGGGACTCTATGCGGGAAGGGGTAATCTCTCTCCTATTTAAGAAGGGGGACATGGAGGACCTTAGGAACTGGAGGCCTGTCACGCTTTTATGCGTAGATTACAAGGCGATAGCAAAGGTCTTAACCAGGCGCATGAAGGCGGCGTTGACGCATGTAGTTGATTGGGACCAGACCTGCGGCGTGGAGGGCCGTCAACTGCACTGGAGCCTTCGCCTGGTCCGGGACGCCATCAGCTGGGCACGCGACAGGAGTTTGCCTCTGGTGCTGGTGGGTCTGGACCAGGAGAAGGCTTTTGACAGGGTGTCACATGATTTTTTGTTAAAAGTAATGGAGAGGATGGGTTTCGCGCCGCGATTTAGGGGGTGGGTAAAGGTAATGTATGCGGGGGTGGGGAGCAGGGTGAACATCAACGGGCACCTTAGCGCGATGGCCTTCTCGGCCTTTTGGCTACGATCTATTTCGAAGAAGGCGATGACGACGCAGGAGGGTGGATTGCCGGCCTACCGGGTGCGGCTGAAGAACACTATACGGTTCGAAGCAGAGGAGGGATCGGAAAAACGTAAGTGCTTTAATTTGGAATTTTTTGTTAAAAAGGTGTTAAAAGAATTGTTACATGTGGAGCCAGGAACTGTTTTTTGTCTGCAAGACTTCGGGAATAGGGGTTTTTATGATGTGACCCTGTATTCTGAGGCTGCCTGCTACAATCTGCACAACAATTACAAAGCAATTAAAGACGCACCTGATATGAAAGGGATAAGGGTGGAGTTATTGTTTGCGAAGGCACTGAGACCTTTAACAGTGCACATGTACAATCCGTTTGTGCCGGAAGAAGATGTGCTCTGTTTTTTGAAAAAGTACTGCTCTGAGGTGCGGGATGGCACCAAAGTTAAGGACAAGTTTGGGTTCTGGAACGGCAAACGCCGCTTTATGGTGCATTTCAAACAAGATCCCAAGAGTGTGGGAGGCTTCTCGCACCCTCCTGGTTCCTTCGCCATTGGCCCCGACAGGGGATATCTCGTCTACCCAGGACAGCCCCTGTTTTGCCGCAGGTGCGGCTCATTTGGGCACATTAAGGAGGTGTGTTCAACAAACAGGTGTAGGCACTGTTTGTCTCCGGAGCACGAGACAAAGGACTGCGTGGCGCCAAAATCATGCACTTTGTGTGGAAGCACTGAACATTTGTTCCGGGCATGCCCGGAAAGGAGGGCGTCCTATGCTGCTTCAGTGCAGGCAGATAAGGTAACGAGGGGGAGGAAGCCTGAGGCTGGAAAGGAAATTGCTGGGCCCGCTTCATGCGCAGGTCTGGTGGAGGGCCGGGCGGGGCCGGCTCAGGGGGCGGAGCCTGTACTGGAGGCGGAGCTAGTGCCGGACCTGGTTTTGGAGGACTCCGAAATAGGAGCTTTAGAGCAAAGGCCAGGGCCGGGTGGGGATGGGGTGGCGCCACCAGATCCTGCCGGACAAGCAGATTCTGGAGTGGAGGAGGTCTCTGGAGCAGGGGGCACAGGAGGAGCGGGAGTCCCTTCAGCGGGAGGTGAAGGGGCGTCGGAGTCTGGGCCTAGCGGTGTGGGGGGTTTTGGCAGGGGTTTGGGGATGGTGGGGTTGTTTGGGCCCGGAGCACCCGTGGCCACTGGTTTGGAGGCGTGCTTGAGGCGGCGGACAGTGGTGGGGGGGGCGTCTTCCCCGGCTCTCTTCTCCCCTGGAGAGGAGAGTGTGCAGGAGGGGGACTCATTCCCAACGGGAGAGGAAGCGGCGCTGATGACCTCGGCGGACCTGCAAACTCCAGCATCGTGGGGGGACAGCCCCTTTCCGGGGGAAGGATCGGAGACAGGCTGGACGGAGGTCCCGACAAGGAAGAGGTCGATGACGGGAGACCGGACAAAACTCTATGTGGCGCTGGAAGGGTCTGTTGTGGGAGAAGGCAGGGAGGGGGAGATAGATATGGAGGTGAGCTCCCCCCCTCAGCCCTTCTGGAAGGATGGGATGTCGAGGGGTTGGTGGAGGCTATGGGGATGTCTCAGGAGGGGGAGGAGAAAGGTGGAGGGGAGGATGGAAAGGCATAAAGGTGATGGGTGTGCACTGTATTTGTATAATTGTCACAATGAATTTAACACTGGTCACAGTGAATGTGCGGGGGATGAGGGACCCGACTAAGAGGGCGGCAGTGTTCGCATCCCTGCGGGCAATGCGGGGGGACATCTTCCTCCTACAGGAGGTTCATTTGAAGGATGAGGGAGATGTGGTCGGGTTTACTCGGGAATGGGGGTGCGGACCATCGGGTTGGTCGGTGGGGAATGTCCACGCAGATGGTGTGGGGGTTTTATTTAGGGGTCACTCCTTCGTGATGGAGGAGGTGGTGGGGGTAGTGGCTGGGAGGGTGGTTTTTGTTGATTTTAGGGTTGGGGCGGGGAGGTTTAGAATAATAAATGTATATGCACCGGCACAAGGGGGGAACAGGCTTGAGGTACTTGCAGAGCTAGGAGGGTGTTTGACAACATCCAGGGCTGTGATCCTTGGAGGAGATTTTAACGTGGCATTAGACGGTTTAGGTGCGGGCGTGGATGTAGGGCGGAACCCGGTGGAGGGGGATTTCTCTGCTAAGGCGCTGGCTAGGCTGCTTAGCAGGCACTCATTGGTGGATGGGTATCGGGTGGTGCATCCAGGAGGGGCAGGGCGCTTAGACTACTTTTTTATAGGGAGGGAGCAGAAGGTTCTGGGCTGTGCTCTAATACCGGTCTGGTGCTCAGACCACGACGCGCTAGAGGTCTCCTTGGGGGGAAATGGTCCAGAGTGGGGCCCGGGTTTTTGGCATTTTAACACGAGATGTTTGAAGTCAGAGGACTTTAAGGCGAGTTTCAACAATTTTTATCGGACTGTCCGGACTCTGAGACCGCTGTACCCCTCAGTAGTGGAGTGGTGGGAAGACTCAAAGGGGCGGTTCCGAGAATTTTGCAGAAGGTACAGCAGCGCTGTGCAGAGAAGGGAAAGGGGGGAGCTCAGGAAATGGGTTTCTTGCCTAGAGTATCTGCACGGGCAGTTAAACAAGGGAGTAGCGGTGGAGTGGCCAGTGTATGAAGGGGTGAAGAGGAGGATTAGGGGGATTTTGGAGGGGAGAGCTCGCTCCCTAGCCTTTCAGGCAAGAGTGCGGGAGCTGGAGGAGGGAGAGAGGCCTTCAGCCTATTTTTTGCAGGCGGTAAAGGCCAAACGGAACGCTGCGGTGATGGCGGGTCTGGAGTCAGAGCAGGGGGTGGTGACGGAGACCGAGAGGATGCTGGACGTCGCCAAAGCATATTACGCCAACCTCTTTAGCCGGCGGGAGTGTAATCTGGGAGTGCAAGAGGCACTGCTAAGGTGTGTGGGGGCTAGCTTAGGGGAGGAGGAGGCGCTGGCCTTGGAGGCGCCGTTGTCTTTGGAGGAGGTGACAGCAGCGCTGCACGCTATGAAGGACGGGAAGTCGCCAGGGCATGACGGGTTCCCAAAAGAGTTTTATACTGCCTTTTGGGGACTGATCAGGCCTGACCTCCTGGAAGTGTACAGGATCCTGTTGGAGGAGGGGATCCTGGCAGGTTCAATGAGGAAGGGGATTACAACACTGGTGTTCAAGGCAGGGAGCAGAACGAACTTGGGGAACTGGCGTCCTTTAACGCTGTTGACAGCAGACTATAAGCTACTGACAAAAGTAGCAACAGAGAGGCTGAAGCAGGTGATGGGCGGTCTAGTAAATCAAGATCAAACGTGTGGGGTGCCAGGCCGGTCCGCTGCGTGGAACTTGCTACTGACTAGAGATGTTCTCGACTGGGCAGAGGAGAGGAAAGTTCCTTTAGCCCTGGTGAGCCTAGACCAGGAGAAAGCATTCGATCGGGTCCAGCACCAATTTCTGTTTGGGCCAGGCTTTAGGAGCTGGGTGAGTATGCTGTACAACCGGGTGTACAGCTGCATCAGGGTGAACGGGCACCTGAGTGAGGCAGTGCAGCAGGCGGGTGGGGTGAGGCAGGGGTGCCCACTCTCCCCCCTGCTGTATGTGCTGACCATGGAACCCTTTGCAGAGCTGGTGAGGCGGGACCCAGAAATAGATGGTTTTGCGATTCCGGGGGCAGCGGGGAACAGGGTGAGGATTCAGCAATATGCTGATGACACAACCTGTTTCGTGTCGTCGGTGAAAGTGCAGAAAGTGCATTCTCCTCGGCGTGACTAGAGCTTCACTTCCGTCCCTCTGAGTAGCTAGTCTAAGTATTGTTTTGCTTGTTAGTTGTGGCCTTAATTTGCCTTAGTTTCTTTAAATTAGTCGTCTTTGCTTGTTGCGTCGTCATATTAGTGATTTGTAGCCAGCTGTTTTTACCGGTTAAACTCCTAGTCTTGATTGATTGTCAGCTGTGCAATATTGGTAGTAATTAGTATCGCGTAAGTCTTTGATCGGTAACTTTGTTTCATCCCCGTTTTATCTGCGCAGCTGTTTTGGTTCAAAGTATTGTAAATTGCTTGTATTTGATCCGTTTAGAGCCGCTTATCGCTACATTATTGAGTAATTACGCGGCACTTCAAATAGTGTTTCTGAGCGACGCTAGCGTCGCTCCTCGTCAGTTTTATGCAAGCTCTTCCCATCTCTGTCTGCTCTCTGCCCTACAGCACCCGGTTCCAAAGACGTGGCCCCCTAAGCGACGGAACCCAGCTAACCTCTCCTACCCCCAGCTGTCTCCCTGCAATAACTGCACAGTTGCTGGAGGACTTTGGAACTGCCAGTCTGCTTCAAAGAAGGCTGATTTCATCTCAGCCTATGCCTCCCTGCTCTCCCTTGATTTCCTTGCCCTCACTGAGACATGGATCACCCCAGAGAACACTGCAACCCCTGCTGCCCTCTCCTCTTTCTTTTCATTCTCCCACACTCCCCGACCATCAGGCCGTGGTGGTGGCACTGGTCTTCTAATCTCTCCCTCCTGGAAATACTCAGCCCTACCTCTCTCTGACCTACCCCGATTCAGTTTTGAATGCCATTCTGTTTCAATCACCTGTCCAACTAATCTATACATTGTTGTCATTTATCGCCCCCCAGGTCCACTGGGAAACTTCATCGATGAGCTGGATATCCTACTCAGCTCTTTCCCTGAGGACGGCACCCCACTGATCCTGCTTGGAGATTTCAACCTCCACCTGGAAACATCTCAGTCTTCAGCTGTCCTACATCTCCTCCACTCCTTTGACCTCTCCCTACAGTCATCTCCCCCTACCCACAAGGCGGGCAACCTCCTCGACCTGGTTTTTCTGAGGAATAGCCCTTGCACCGATATCACTGTAACCCCTCTGCACACCTCTGACCACCACTTCGTTTCCTTCTCCCTCCCCCTTGCTCCCTCTCACCCACCTTCTCCACCCACACCCACTGTATCTGTCCGCCGCAATCTCTGCTCCCTCTCAACCTCCTCTCTTGCTTCATCTGTCACTGCTGCCCTCCCTCCTCTCGAATCCTTCACTACCCTCCCCACTGATTCTGCATCCACCTCCCTACTTTCCTCCCTTACATCTGCTCTTGACTCCCTCTGCCCCACTGTCTCTAGGCCAACACGTCCATCTCCTCCCCGCCCGTGGATGTCCAATGCCATACGCACCTCCAGGGTTGGACTCCGTGCAGCAGAGAGGAAGTGGAGGACATCCAGAGATGCTTCAGACCTCTCTGCCTACCAATCCCTCCTTGCAGCGTTCTCCTCCACGGTGACTGCTGCCAAGGTAAACTATCAAACCAAAATCCATAACTACCGTTCTAACCCTCGGCAACTGTTTTCTGTTTTTTCCTCTCTCCTCAGCCAGCCATCTGCACGCCCTCAGTCCTCGCTCACTGCTGACGACTTTGCAACCTTCTTTGATGAGAAGATTGCAGTCATCCGCAACTCCTTCTGCACTCCACCTCACCCTATGCTCCCCTCCCCTTGTCTCTCCACTCCTCTGCTTACGGTCACTGGCTCCCAACTCCCCACCCCTCAACCTGTACTCTCCCCCTCCTCACCATTTCCCCTTGTTTCTCCGACTTCTCTCCCCTCACCGATTCTGAGGTTTCACAACTCCTACTTTCCCATCGCCCCACAACCTGTGCCCTTGACCCCATTCCCTCACCACTCCTCCAGGCAATCTCACCCGAGATTCTCCCATTCATCACCTCCCTGGTTAACTCCTCCCTGACATCCGGCTGCTTCCCGTCAACCTTCAAGAAGACCCTCATCTCCCCCCTCCTGAAAAAGACTACACTAGACCCCTCCATCATTGGGAACTACAGACCGGTATCTCTCCTTCCATTTCTGTCAAAAACCATTGAACGTGCTGCATCAAATCAACTCTCTGTGTTTCTTTCACAGAATGAGCTCCTCGATCCCCATCAGTCTGGATTCAGACCAGGCCACTCGACAGAGACCGCACTCCTCTCTGTCAACGAAACTCTCCACGCAGCCCGAGCAGCCTCCCTCTCCTCCGTCTTATTACTTCTGGACCTATCGGCAGCCTTCGACACAGTCGACCACCCCACCCTCCTGTCCTCCCTACCTGCAATGGGGATCTGTGGCACAGTCCTCAATTGGATAGAGTCTTACCTCTCAGATCGCTCCTTCCAGGTAGCCTGGGCTGGTAAAGTATCTGCGCCACACCCCCTCACCACCGGAGTCCCACAGGGCTCGGTCCTTGGTCCTCTCCTCTTCTCTCTCTACACCCAGTCCCTTGGCCCTGTCATCACAGCTCATGGTATGTCTTACCATTGCTATGCTGATGACACACAACTGTTTCTCTCCTTCCCACCCTCTGACACACAGGTCTCAGCCCGCATCACTGCCTGCCTGAGTGATATTCAGAGCTGGATGGTCCGCCACCATCTCAAGCTCAATCCAGGTAAGACAGAGCTCATTTATATTCCGGCTCTTCAGAATCAGAATCAGAATCAGAATCAGGTTTTATTGCCAAGTAGGTTTACACATACGAGGAATTTGTTTTGGTCAGGTGGTGCATAACAGTGAACATAAAATAAGATAAATAAAATGAAATAAACATAGTGCAATAAAAACATAACAGACATAAAATAACATAAACATAGTGCAAACGGTAAACAGTAAACAATAAACAATAGTGCAAGGGGATAAAGTGTTATAAGTACAGGTGCTGTCTGTTTGGTGTCCGTGGGGGTCAGGATAACAGTACAGTATCAGTGGGGGTCCCGGGCCTTGTTGATGAGGCCAGCTGCAGTCGGGAAAAAACTGTTCTTGTGTCGTGAGGTTTTGGTCCTGATGGACCGCAGCCTCCTGCCGGAGGGAGTGTTTGAAAGAGTTTGTGTCCAGGGTGGGAGGGGTCGGCCACAATCTTTCCTGCCCGCCTCAGGGCCCTGGAGGTGTGCAGGTCCTGGAGGGATGGCAGATTGCAGCCAATCACCCTCTCAGCAGCGCAAATGATACGCTGCAGTCTGCCCTTGTCCTTGGCAGTGGCAGCAGCGTACCAGATGGTGATGGAGGAGGTGAGGATGGACTCAATGATGGCAGTGTAGAAGTGCACCATCATTGTCATTGGCAGGTTGAACTTCTTCAGCTGCCGCAGGAAGTACATCCTCTGCTGAGCCTTCTTGGTGAGGGAGGTGATGTTCAGCTCCCACTTGAGGTCCTGGGTGATGATGGTGCCCAGGAAGCAGAAGGACTCCACAGTGTCGACTGGGGAGTCATGCAGGGTGATGGGGGCGGGTGGGGCTGCGTTCCTTCTGAAGTCCACTACCATCTCTACTGTCTTTAGGGCGTTGAGCTCCAGGTTGTTATGGCTGCACCAGGACACCAGATGTTCAATCTCTCTCCTGTAGGCAGACTCATCCCCACCAGAGATGAGTCCAATGAGAGTGGTGTCGTCTGCAAACTTCAGGAGCTTGACTGACTGATGACTGGAGGTGCAGCTATTGGTATACAGGGAGAAGAGTAGAGGAGAAAGGACGCAGCCTTGAGGGGAGCCGGTGCTGATGGTCCGGGAGTCGGAGACGTGTTTCCCCAGCTTCACGTGCTGCTTCCTGTCAGACAGGAAGTCGGTGATCCACCTGCAGGTGCAGTCAGGCACGTGCAGCTGGGAAAGCTTGTCCTGTAGTAGAGCCGGGATGATGGTATTGAAGGCGGAGCTGAAGTCCACAAACAGGATCCTGACATAGGTTCCTGCAGTGTCCAGGTGCTGGAGGATGAAGTGGAGGGCCATGTTTACAGCATCGTCCACAGACCTGTTGGCTCTGTATGCGAACTGCAGGGGGTCCAGGAGTGGGTCCGTGATGGTTTTGAGGTGGGACAGTACAAGGCGCTCAAAAGACTTCATTACCACAGAGGTCAGGGCGACGGTCTGTAGTCATTGAGTCCTGCGGTCCTTGTTTTTTGGGGACGGGGATAATGGTAGAGGTCTTGAAGCAGGCTGGTACGTGGCATGTCTCCAGTGAGGTGTTAAAAATGTCTGTGAACACCGGAGACAGCTGATCGGCACAGTGCTTCAGGGTGGAGGGAGAGACAGAGTCTGGTCCAGCTGCTTTGCGGGGGTTCTGTCTCTTGAATAATCTGTTAACGTCCCTCTCCAGGAGGGAGAGAGTCGTCATTGTGATAGGGGAGGGGAGGGGGCCTCTGAGGTGGGTGATTGTAGAGAGGCCCGGGCTCCTGCTGAGATGGGGGAGGAGGAGCTGGTGGTCTGGAGCTGGTGAATGGGTTCACGGGGGATGGTGTCAGGACTGTCCCATTGTCTTTCAAATCGGCAGTAAAACTCATTCAGGTCGTTGGCCAGGCGCAAGTCATTAGTGGAGTGGGGGCTTTCGGTTTGTAGTTGGTGATCTGTCTGAGGCCCTTCCAGACAGAGGCCGAGTTGTTTTCTGAGAACTGCTGTTGGAGTTTCTCAGAGTACAGTCGTTTAGCATCTCTCACCGCCTTGCTAAACCTGTATTTAGACTCTTTAAACCGGTCCTTGTCCCCACTCCTAAATGCTTCCTCCTTTGCCAGCCTTAGCTGTCTGAGTTTAGCTGTAAACCAGGGTTTGTCGTTGTTGTAGATAACCCTGGTGCGTGATGGTACACAGCTGTCCTCACAGAAGCTGATGTATGATGTCACAGCCTCTGTGTACTCATCCAGACTGATGGTAGCAGTCCTGAAAACATCCCAGTCAGTGCAGTCCAAGCACGTGCGAAGATCCTCCATAGCTTCACTGGTCCACTTCTTAGATGTCCTCACAACAGGTTTGCAGAGTTTTAATTTCTGCCTGTATGCAGGAATCAGGTGGACTATGATGTGGTCAGAGTGTCCCAGTGCAGCGCGGGGACGGCGTGATAGGCACGGTTGATTGTACTGTAGCAGTGATCTAAAGTGTTCTCCTCTCTGGTCGGGCATTTAATCAACTGGTGGTATTTAGGCAGTTCGTGGCTGAGATTCCCTTTGTTAAAGTCGCCGAGGACGATAACGAAAGAGTCCGGGTTTGTCCGCTCCACACACATTATCTGGTCGGCGAGCGTACGCTGTGCCTCCTGCACGAGGGCTTGCGGTGGAATGTAAACACCGACCAGAATGAATGAAGCGAACTCGCGGGGGGAGTAGAAGGGTTTGCAGTTGATGAAAAAGTTTCCAGAACAGGAGAACAGTGCTGCATAATCACTGTAACATCTTTACACCAGCCACTGTTTGTATAAAAACAAATACCTCCACCTTTCATTTTGCCGGAGCCCTCTGTGTCGCGATCCGCTCTGAATAGCTGAAAGCCTGCCAGCTGCAGCGCAGAGTCCGGTATCGATCCACACAGCCAAGTTTCCGTGAAGCACAAAACGGAAGATGTTGAAAAGTCTCTGTTTTTCTCCACCAGTAGCTGGAGTTCGTCCAGTTTATTGCACAGCGATCGCACGTTAGATAGAAATATTCCCGGTAACGGAGTGCGTAGACCGCGTCTGCGGAGACGCACGAGCGCACCGGCACGTTTCCCTCTCCTCCGGCGTTTCACTGCGTGAACAAGGGTGAGCGTACCTTTGACAAAAGTGACCAGTAATTCCGCAGATGTGATGAGAATGTTCGGAAATAAATCCACAGGAGTTGTTACCCTGATATTCATGAGCTCTTCCCTGGTGAAAGAGTTCCGGATGCTATCGCAAAACACTGAATTTACAAACAAAACAAGGCAAAACAATGCGCACCAACACACCGAGGCAGCCATCCGCGGCGCCATCTTGATTGTTTTTAACTCCCCTCTCTCTGATCTCTCTATCTCCCTAGGTAATACCATCCTCACACCATCACCCTCAACTAGAAACCTTGGCGTGGTGATGGACAACAGACTGTCCCTCACCGAGCACATTTCAGCAGTGACACGTTCATGCAGGTTCTTCCTGTATAACATCCGGAGGATCCGCCCCTTCCTCACAACTTACTCGACCCAACTCCTCGTCCAGGCAGTGGTCCTGTCCCGCCTGGACTACTGTAACTCCCTGCTTGCTGGCCTCCCAGCACCATCTATCAGACCCCTGCAACTCATCCAGAACGCAGCAGCGCGTCTGGTCTTCAACCTCCCCAGACATTCCCACGTTACCCCCCTGCTCACCACCCTCCACTGGCTCCCCGTGATGGCTCGCATCAAATTTAAAACATTAGTGCTTGCCTTCAAAGCAGCCAGGGGGTCAGCCCCTCCCTATCTACGTCAACTCATCAGACCCTACACCCCAGCTAGACCTCTCCGTTCTGCTGCCACATGTCGCCTGGTCCCTGCCCCGGCTCGCACCAGCACCCGGTCACGCCTCCTGTCTGTTCTAGCCCCACGGTGGTGGAATGACCTTCCTGTGCAAGTCAGAACAGCAGAGACCCTGGCCGTCTTCAAACGTAGACTGAAGACTCACCTCTTCAAGCTACATCTCACCTCATCACCCCCCACTACCCTCTAACATCCATTAAACCTCAAATGAGTAACCACGCGTCATGTTATTTTCATGTAACTAGGTTCATCTACAACTAGGTGGGTGGGGGGTGGGAATTTATATATATTTAAAAAAAAAAAAAAAAAAAAAAAAGGGTACAATTCACACTTTTTGCAAAGTTATACCTATTGTAGCTCTCTTGCAGGAATGTTGTAAAGCGCTTGTCTCTGAGTTTTGTAATGCACTTGTTGTAAGTCGCTCTGGATAAGAGCGTCTGCTAAGAATCTATAATGTAATGTAATGTAATGGTGAAGGCCCTAAAGAGGGTCAGAGCACTAACGGAGAAGTTTGCGGAGGGCACGGGCTCCAAAGTGAATCTGCAAAAATCATCGGTTATGTTCTGCGGGAGATGGGTGGAGGACACCAGCGATTGCGGGGGTTTCCGGCGGGGTGAGGAGGGCTTAAAAATCCTCGGTATCTGGTTTTATCAAAGAGACAGCGCCGCACGTAATTGGAGGTACAGACTGGGAGTGGTGCGTGCGTGCTTGGGGCTCTGGGCACAGCGCAGGCTCACAATTACTGGGCGGGTGGTGGTGCTGAAGGCAGTGGTGTTGCCAATGCTATTACATTTGGCGTATGTATTTCCCATGCCAGGCCGGGTGAAGCTGGCCCTGAACAGGGCGGTTTTTCAGTTCATGTGGAGCGGGAAATACGAATACGTCAGCAGAGAGGCGATGTACTTGCCGGTAGACAAGGGGGGGCGGGGTGTGCCCAGGATCCCCTTAAAATTAGAGGTGATGTACACCAGCTTTGTATGTAGCATAGTTTTAAAGAGAGCAGTGCACAAATGTTTTTATTTGGCGAGAATGTACCTGGCAAACGCACTCAGACATGTGGAACCACTCAGCCACACGGTACCAAGGGTGGAGGATTTGCCCCTCCCCTATCGGGAGGCGGTGCGCTGCCTGAGGAGGAGCACGGCAGCAAGAACGAGGGAGGAGATCATAGACCACCGGGCCTTGTATAAAGAGCTGGATACAGGGCAGGCCTCGGCCTCTGTGGGGCTTCCGAGGGGGGTGGAGTGGGACAAAATAAGTGGGGGGAAAGTCTCAGGAGAGGTGAAAGATATGCACTGGCGATGTGCCTGGGGCAGACTACCAGTGAGGGAGGTGCTCTATCGGCACGGGTGTGCGCACAGTGAAGCGTGCCCGAGGGGGTGCGGGGCGTCGGAAACGGTGAGGCACGCTTTTTGGGCGTGCCCCTTCGCCTGGAGGTACTGGAGGAAAGTGCAGGACATACTGCAAGGGGTGGGGCTGGAAGTGGTCCTATCCGAAAGGAAAATTGTGCAGGGGGAAGGAGTGTGGGGCCCCGGGGAGAAGAGATCAGCGCTGCTCTGGAAGGTGCTGGGGTATGCGAAGGTGGTCCTATGGGAGGATAGGATGGCGGTGGTGGGGAAGAGGGTTAGGATTCTGACACCATCACAGGTGTATTTCAGGTTCCAGGGGAGGGTGGCAGAGCAGGTGAGGGTGGATAGGGAGGTAAGGGGGGAGGATTGGGTTCGGGAGGAATGGAGGGGGTTGGGGAGGATGGCTCAACAGACACTGTGAGCCAAGTTTATTCTGTATGCACATTGGGAGTACTTGGTGGAAAATGTATCTTTTGCTTTCCTTTTTGTATTTGGTTTTTGTTTATGTTTATGGAATACAATTGGGAAAAAAATGGGTTTGGAATAAAAGAAAATGTACTGTATCTGTTTTCTTTTGTAGATAAGCACGATGAAGAGCATACGTGTTCTCCTTTTGAAGCGTGAAGGTGGGCAAGATTTTGGATCTTGGCTTTGATGATCGCTTAAATGAAAAGGTAACATGAACAGAGTGTTTTGTAAAAAAAAAAAAAAAGTTTAATATCTGATACGTCCCCTATCTGGGGACTACATATTAAACGGATTTTTGAGACTGGGAGTCGGAGAAGGAGCTTGCTCCGTCCGCTCCACGCATCGACCCGGTATTGCAGTACGTCCGGGAACGGTGCGCCTCTATTTTTGGGTGCAAAGGAAATGCTTCTGCTTCTGCTTCTGCGTGGACAAGCAACTGAGTCCTTGTGGGGTTTTTTTTTTTTTTAAATGAAATAAAAGAAATAGTTTTATCGTGTGTGTGTCGTTCTTTCTATCTATCTATCTATCTATCTATCATTCTCCGTCAGCTAGCTGGGTGAGTGAAGTTGGTTAAGTAAGTCAGCTAGCGAGCCAGTTTGCAGCGGTCCGTGGCTCGCTTGCGCCCTCTGCCAGTCGGGCGGTTATAGCGTCTCCTCTCCCTCTTCTGCGGATAACGCGCGGGGGCGCCGGCGGTCAACTCCGGGCCTGCGGCTCCGGGCCGGGAGGGCCTACGGCGGCTGGTGACGGCGAGAGGCCACGTGTGCTCGGGTTTCTCTTCATCACGCACAAATCTTTCGCCTTTTACTAAAGATTTCCGTGGAGAGGAACACTCCTGAGTTTGTGCTATTTTTGGATGCTCCGTCCGCCGGACGGGGCGACTTTTCTGTTCTTAAGAGAGCTTGTTGATGACTTGTTGCCATGTGTCCCTGGTTTGTGACTTGTCGGGTACATGTGTTATAGAGTGTGGACTGTCTCCTTGCTTGCTTAGCTAGGCAATTACATAGCTGTTCTGCGAGTGCTCGTGCAATTAAACGGCGATAAGAGCCTTCAGCACGTAGGTAGCTACCGTGGCAGAGGACGTGGGGCTTTGTGGGTGGAGCTGAGGTGACGGCCAGAGGTCCCGGGGGAAGCATCGAGGGGGCCCCGGACCAATGGCGAGCGGGGACTGGGTCCGGCCGGACCCCGCGATCGGATTCCCGGCCCCCTGGGCGGCGGCGGCCAGCTGTGGCCAATTTTCAGGCCATCGCTTCTCGGCCTTTTGGCTAAGATCAAGTGCGTTCTTGAACGATTAGAGAAGGCGATGGACTTGCAAGACAACAGCGTGCCGGCCCACCGGGTGCGGCTTCGGAACACGGTAAGATTTGAGATGGAAGAAAGGCGACGCAAAGTTTTTAACTTGGATTTTTTTGTAGAGAAAGTACTTAAAGGTTTATTTTCTGTCAAGCCAGAATCTGTTTTTTGTTTGCAAGATTTTTCCAACCGTGGTTTTTTTGATCTCACTTTTTGTTCTGAGCCTGATTGCTTTAATTTTTTCGCACGTTACATGGAAATGAAGGATTCTGCCTTTCTGGAAGGAGTTTTGGTTTTCTTACTTTATTCTAAGCCTCTCAGGCCACTGACTGTGCACATGTATAACCCCTTTGTTAAAGAGGAAGACATCTTGTGTTTTTTGAAGCGGTATTGCGCTGATGTGCGGGAAGGGCTGAAGCTAAAAAATAAGTATGGCTTTTGGAATGGCAGGCGGCGGTATATGGTGCGCTTTCGGCAGGATCCCTTAGGTGTGGGGGGTTTTGCACACCCGCCTGGAAACTTTTCTTTGGGCCCTGACAAGGGATATTTGTTTTATCCGGGCCAGCCTGTGTACTGCAGGAAGTGCGGGAGCTTTGGCCATTTCAAGGAGCACTGCAATAATGAAAAGTGTAGGCATTGCGCTTCGGAGAGCCACCAGACAAAAGACTGTGATGCCCCGAAAAAGTGCAGTTTGTGTGGCAGCACAGAGCATTTGTTTCGGGTGTGTCCAGGAAGAGCACGCACCTACGCTGACATGGCGCGATCTGAAGGGGCAGGTGGTGTTTCAAACGGGGGAGCGAAGGAGCAAAGGGCGCCCCCTGGTGCGGTGGGAGTGGTTGCGGCAGGAGAAGTGGTTCGGGTTTTAAGGGCTGCGGAGGATGCCGTTTTTGCTCAGAGTCCTGAGAAGGCGGTCAAGGAGTTAGCAGTTCTTGGGATGCAGGGATCTGCCTCAGTGCCCTCTCCTGGTTCGGCAAAGGTCGCTGGTCCTGCTGCATTGTTGGTGCCTGTTCCGGGGGTTTCTGGAGCCCCAGCGCAGGACTCTACGGTTTTGGATCCTGAACCTGCTCCAGTTTCACCTCCAGATGCAGCCAATGGGCCTGGTTCTTCTGCAGCCGTTGCAGCTGCAGGGCTCCCTAGTCCTGGGGCTAAGGGTGGTCCAGTTCCTGCGGAGAGCGTGGCGGCTGCTGTTTCTGGTCCGGACGCCAGGGAGATGCCGGCAGAAAGTGCTGGTTTCATCCAGATTTTTGGGCCCAAGGGCTCAGCTGCACCTGTCGGGGAGGCATCTGCTGAGGTGGGGGTGCCTATCCCTACACCGTCCACGACAGGGGAGTCCCAGGAGCTTTTCTCCCAGGTGGTAGAGTCGGCCCCTGCTCCGGATCTGTCTCCCTCAGCTGAGGGGGCGGCACTGCTGACATCCATGGACTTGGCATCTCCTAGGTCCTGGGGAGATGTCGAGGCTCCTGAGGGGGGCCCGGTTGCAGAATGGGCGAAGGTGGCATTGGGGAAACGAGCTGCTACTGAAGAGGTGGAGGTGCACTTGAGGGATGCACTGGATGTCAAGAAGTTCACCAAAGAGTGGGGGAAGGAGGCAGTGGGACTGCTGACCACAGCGGACCTGGAGACCCCCGCGCTGTGGGGGGACAGCCCGTACAGCGAAGGGGAAGAAATGGCGGACTGGGCCAGAGCGGCAGGAAGGAAGAGGAACAGGTCAGGGGAAGGAGGGCCGCAGCAAGAAGGCTGCATGCCAGGTCATTCTGGCCAACAGGTAGTGGTGTTGGGGGACTTGAGAGGAGGCGGTCGCCATCCGGACTTATTGAGGTGGGACGTAGAAGGCTGGCAAAGGCCATGGGAATGCCTCAGGCAAAGGGGTGGAGAGGTGAGGGACATGGATGGACAATAGAAAGAAGCGTGGCTAGTATTAATTCCTTTTTTCCATGGAATGTCATAATGACTTAAATGTGCGTGGCCTGAGACCATGCCAAGGGTGTCAGTTTTGACTTTATTCCTCTGTAAAGTGCCAATTGTTATCCAGGAGCGACTGAGGGATGAGGGAGGGAGGTATAAGGGAGTGGGAGGGGGGGGTGGAGTGTGGGGGGAGTTGCACTCGCACGGTGGCAGGATTTATTTGGGTGGGGGTGAGGTGGAAGGGTCACGTGGTGCAGGGAAGGTGGGGCGGACATTACGGGGGTGTAAAAGTTAGAGGCTGGGGGCGGGCCTCAGACCAGCAGAGAGGAGGAGATGTAGTAGGAGCAGGCCATTTGTACCAATAGACAAGCAAGTGGGGGTATTTTTCATGGGAATTGTGATGACGGATGGAGATTGCTAGAGCGCGGAGGAGATCAGGACCTTTACCAAAGTGTTGTTGTGGAGGGGGGAGAGGGGTGGAGCCGGCTGAGATGGGAACGATGGCGTCTGGATGGGGTTATGGGTAGGGTATATTTTTTTTGGTAACTAGTGCTCTTAGTTGGTGTTTTGTTGGCCTCGCGTGAGAGAAAGTCATGCTGTCGCCATTTCTAGACCATGTATGGGGGTGATTTAATGGGTCAGGTGGGTTGCTGAGAGCTCAACCTGTTTTTGTGTGGGGACATGCGGTACATGGCGAGCTGAATGATTATATTTTTCATTTTATGGAGTCTGGAAGCCGCTTCAGTGATGGGTGTTTCGTGTGGGTTGTGCAGGTGGCCTGGGTACTAACTAAAGCCAGTTTTGCTTTCCGCGGCGGGTGATTGAGTGGTGGGAGGCGGTGAAGGCCCGGATACGGGTCTTCGCCAGTAGATACTGCAGGAGGAGGGCGAGGGAGGGAAAGAAGGGGGTGAGGGCCCTGCAGAGGCAGCTGGAGAGGGTTTATACGGAGGCAAATCAGGGGGGTGCTTTTGACCATACAACGTGTGAGACGCTGAAAGGAAGGCTTAGGGAAGTCTATGAGAGCAGGGCCCGGGCGTATATACGGTGCTCGAGGCATGACTTCCTCGAGCAGGATGAAAAGTGCACTGCGGGGTTCTTTAGCTCCGCGAAAGACGGCAAGGCCAAACAGGTTTTTAAGGGGATCAGGGATGGGGCGGGAACAGTTGTTACTGACCCCGGACTGATGACGGGGGTGGCCACCGAGCATTTTAAAAAAGTTTTTAAGGAGAGGCAGGTAAGTGCAGAGCAAGGGGAGGTTTTTTTAGACTTTTTAAAGGTACAGGTGCCAGCAGAGCTGGTGGCGGGCTTGGAAGCGCCTCTTACCCTCGGTGAGCTGGGGGGGGCTCTCAGGAGGATGGGGAAGAGGAAGGCGCCGGGCATAGATGGGTTGCCGGTAGAGTTATATGTACAGTTTTGGGAGGTTCTGGGGCCGGCGGTTCTGGAGGTGTTAACTGGGGTGCTACAAACTGGACAGCAGGGAGGAACTATGGCGACAGGGGTCATCTCCCTAGTCTATAAGAACGGGGAGGAGAGTGAGCTGACAAACTGGCGACCGCTCACCATGCTCACAGTAGAGTACAAACTGCTGGCAAAGGTGTTGGCAGAACGCATGAAGGTGGTGCTCCCACAGGTGGTGAGCACTGATCAAACCTGTGGTGTGGCTGGCCGTTCCACAAGATGGAACCTGCAACTGATAAGAGATGCAATAGCATGGGCTAATGACAGAAATTTGCCTCTTATAGTTGTGGCCCTGGATAAAGCCAAGGCATTTGACCGGGTAAATTGGGAGTTTCTATTCAAAGTATTAGGGAAGCTGGGGTTTGGTGAAAGGTTTGTGGGATGGGTGCGCACTTTATATAGGGGGGTGGGTAGTGTGGTAAGTATTAATGGGCACTTGGGTGAGCACTTACAGTTAAGGTCAGGGGTGCGCCAGGGGTGCCCCCTGTCACCGTTGTTGTATGTGGCCTATATGGAGCCGATGGCAGCAGCAATGAGGGCAGACACTGGGGTGAGGGGTTTTTTAGTCCCAGGAAGCGGTGGAGTCCGCGTTAAGCTGTCACAATATGCAGATGACACCACACTTTTATTAGACAGGGACAAGTGCTTGGTGAGAGCGTTGGAAATTTTCCAGAGTTTTGGGAAGGGGTCAGGGGCCAAAGTAAATCTGGAGAAGACCGCGGTGAAATACTTTGGTACATGGAGGGGGAGGACAGATGTACCAGGGGGGCTGACGTTGCGCGAAGGCCCATTGAAGATACTTGGGGTCTACTTTGACACGAATAACAGCGCCACGGTCAACTGGACAGGGCGCATTGCCAAAGTCCGGAGGAAATTGGACTTGTGGAAGGCCAGAGCCCTGACCTTCACAGGAAAAGTGCTGGTCTTGAAAGGTGACGTTTTGCCCAGCCTAAATTATCTGGCGTATATTTACCCGCTCCCGGCTAGCATGAGAAGGACCCTGACAAGGCTTGCGTTCAGATTTATATGGGGGGGGGCGTATGAGTATGTGGCAAGAGCGAGGATGGTGGCTGGGATTGGGGAGGGGGGGAGGGACGTGCCGCACCTACCCCTAAAGCTGGACTGTATTTTCATAGCGCACATTTTGAGTCAGCTTGCTAGGCCAGTGGAGCATGTGTCCGGGCACTTTTTAAAACTGTTTTTTTCGTACCAGGCCAGACATCTGATAACCTGGTCCAACCTAGGGCCTAGGGCGGAGCAGCAGCCTTGGCATTATCAGCATGCGACCAAGTGGCTGCGGGCCCACCCAGAGGCGCAGGGATGGAAGGCGGAGCAGGGTGTAAAGGGGTTGTACGGGGAGGTAAGGAGAAGAATGACAGGGGAAGCGGTGGTAGGCATCCCCGCATGTGTCTGGTTGGGGGTGCAGCCCAAAGGGCTGGACAACGGCTTGAAGGACCTGAACTGGCTGTGCCTACATAGGAAACTGCCAGTGAGGGAGATCCTCCACAGACATGGGCTGGCAAGGTCGGCGACATGCGCGAGAGCATCCTGTGTGGAGGAGGAGACCATTAGGCACCTGTTTTGGGGATGCCCTTTTGCTGGGGTGGTGTGGGCGAGAGCGGCGGGCATCATAGGACGGATGCAAGGAGGGTGTAGCCTCACATGGGCACGGGTGGAAAGGGGGATTGGGAGGGTGGTGAGTGATGGGAGGACACGGGCACTACTGTGGCTGATTGTGAGCCTGTTTAAAAAGGGTCTGTGGGAGGCAAGGCAGGGCCTGGTTAAGACGGGGAAGGACTGGGGGTGGAGGGGTGGTAAGGAGGGTGGAGGGGGATCTAAGAGAGAGGATTGGGAGGGATGTGACGAGATGGGGGCAACATGCTGCTAGGGAGCGGTGGAAGGGGGGGCTAGACTTCCTGAAATAAAGTGCACTCAATGTGTTTTATTATTTAGTTTTTATTTATTTACTTTATTATTTTTTTGTTTTGTTTGTTGTTGTTTTGGTTTTACAGAGGGCTGATAAATGCAAGCCGTGTATGGCTCTGTTTTAGTTGGAGTTTGTTTAGAGGGCGCTTCTAGGAAAGGTTACCATGTACCATGTAATGGGTGCAAAGGAAATGCTTCTGCTTCTGCTTCTGCTTCTGCGTGGACAAGCAACTAAGTCCTTGTGGGGTTTTTTTTTTTTTTTTTTTAAATGAAATAAAAGAAATAGTTTTATCGTGTGTGTGTCGTTCTTTCTTTCTATCTATCTATCTATCTATCTATCATTCTCCATCAGCTAGCTGGGTGAGTGAAGTTGGTTAAGTAAGTCAGCTAGCGAGCCGGTTTGCAGCGGTCCGTGGCTCGCTTGCGCCCTCTGCCAGTCGGGCGGTTATAGCGTCTCCTCTCCCTCTTCCGCGGATAACGCGCGGGGGCGCCGGCGGACAACTCCGGGCCTGCGGCTCCGGGCCGGGAGGGCCTACGGCGGCTGGTGACGGCGAGAGGCCACGTGTGCTCGGGTTTCTCTTCATCACGCACAAATCTTTCGCCTTTTACTAAAGATTTCCGTGGAGAGGAACACTCCTGAGTTTGTGCTATTTTTGGATGCTCCGTCCGCCGGACGGGGCGACTTTTCTGTTCTTAAGAGAGCTTGTTGATGACTTGTTGCCATGTGTCCCTGGTTTGTGACTTGTCAGGTACATGTGTTATAGAGTGTGGACTGTCTCCTTGCTTGCTTAGCTAGGCAATTACATAGCTGTTCTGCGAGTGCTCGTGCAATTAAACGGCGATAAGAGCCTTCAGCACGTAGGTAGCTACCGTGGCAGAGGACGTGGGGCTTTGTGGGTGGAGCTGAGGTGACGGCCAGAGGTCCCGGGGGAAGCATCGAGGGGGCCCCGGACCAATGGCGAGCGGGGACTGGGTCCGGCCGGACCCCGCGATCGGATTCCCAGCCCCCTGGGCGGCGGCCGCCAGCTGTGGCCAATTTTCAGGCCATCGCTTCTCGGCCTTTTGACTTTAATCGAAAAGGAAGAAGATGATGACACCAGAGGGTGCGGCTCAAGAATACGGTTCGCTTTGTTGCGGAGGACGGATCCGAACGGAAGAAGGATTATGGTTTGGATTTTTTGGTCAAAGATGTACTGAAAGGGCTTTTGAAAATTGATGTTAGCATGGTTTTTTGTTTGCAGGATTTTTCTTCATGGGGCTTTTATGATTTAACTTTTTATTCCAAAGCAGCATGTCTCAATTTATATAATCACCTTGTCAGCGTCAAGAATGCCAAGCAGTTGGAAGGAATCCGGGTGGAGCAAAAGCGCTAAGACCTCTCACAATCCATCTCTACAACCCCTTTGTGAGGGAAGAGGATATTTTGAGTTTTTTGCAGAAATACTGAGCGGATGTGAGAGATGGGTTGAAAGTTAAGGACCGCTACGGCTTTTGGACAGGTAAGAGACGCTATATGGTGCGTTTTAAACGGGATCCTCTGAGCGCTGGAGGCTATGCTCACCCTCCAGGGGCCTTTGCTATCGGGCCTGACAGAGGGTACCTCTGGTATCCTGGCCAGCCAATTTACTGTCGCAGGTGTGGGTCGTATGGACACCTGAAAGTAGTCTGCACTACAGTGAGGTGCAGACACTGCCTTTCAGGGGAACACGAGACCAAGGATTGTACTGCACCCAAGTCTTGCACACTCTGCGGTAGTACAGAGCATTTGTTCCGGGCCTGCCCGGAGAGAAAGGCCTCGTATGCAGCTAAGTTCCAGACTGATTGGGAAGGCTTCACAGGTGTGCGGAGTCAGGTGAGAGGAGGCGCTGTTGCTCCTGTGGCGCAGAGTGCTGGGTCGGCTGGAACTCCTGGACCGGCCCTGGCTCCTGTTTCGGATCCGCCTCCGGACCCGGGTCTGGCTCTTGTGCCGGATCCGCCTCCGGCTCCTGGCCTGGCTTCCGGCCCCGGCTCCGGGGTTGGTTTTATCTTCTGGCTCGGCTCTGGCTCCAGGTTCGGATCCGGCTCTGGCTCCGGCTCCGACTACAAGTCCGGATCTGGCTTCGGCTCCTGTTCCAGATTCGATTTCCGGTCTGGCGCCTGTTCCTGATCTGGGTCTTGCTCTGGATCCGGCTCCAGGCCATGCTGCTCCCCAGTTTTCTGCTTCGGTTGTGGTCGCGGGCCCAGGTCCTATTTCCGGTCCGGTTCTGGGTCCGGGTTCCGGTCCGGATCTGGTTTCCGGTCCTGTTTCTGTTCCGGTTCTGGGTCCGCGTCCGGGTCCGGTTTCCGGATCGGATCCGGATCTTGAGGGGACTCAGGTCCCGGTTCCGGTTACAGACTCGCAACCGTGTCCTGATCCAGCTCCAGGAGTCACTTCGGCTGCAGTCTGCGGTTCAGCCCCTGTTCCTGGTCTGGCTCCGGAAATCGCATCTAGCTCAGTTCAAGCGCCCAGGATCGGCCAGGTGCTCGGCCCTTTTTCACGGCCCGGGTTGGGCTTGGGGCTGACAGCAATAGTGTTGCCGTCAGTGGCTCCGGTCACTGGGCCCTGCGCGCTGTGGGTGGGGGCTCACCTGAGCTCTTTACTCCCTTGCCGGTGGCCAGCTCTGGGGAGGAGGACATGACATCTTCAGTGGAGGGGGCAGCCCTGCTCACCTCTTGGGACCTGGAGACGCCGATGGCGTGGGAGGATGGGCCCCTTCCTGAGGGGGAGGTGGCTGAATGGGCGCAGGCGGTGGTGCGCAAGCGTGCCAGATTGGGGGAAAAGCAGAATGGGAGGGAGACTAAGGCTGGACCTGGAATCCCTCTTCAGAATACGTTCATGGCCCTATCGGGCGGTTCAGAGGGGGAGAAGTCTGAGTCGGACATGGAGGTGGACTTTGGGGCCCTACCTGAGCCTTCAGACGGGCCCCCAGCCAGACCTGTATCTGACCCCCAGTTTGCAGGCTGGGAGGTGGGTAGAATGGCAGAGGTCATGGGTATGGAGAAGGGACTGGAAGAAGGGGGGAACGCCTCCGCAAAGGATACCAAGTGATGAGCATAATTCTCATTGCCATTCAGGTTTTGTAGTATGGTTTTGGTATGTTTTTGATTTCTCCCATATACTATGGAGTTAAATATTATTTCCTTAAATGCACGCGGTCTGAGAAACCCCGTGAAAAGGAATGCATTGTATTCTTCATTAGCAGCGACACGAGGGGAGATTTTTCTGTTGCAGGAGGTGCACTTGAGGGATGAAAAGGATGTGTTACTGTTTTCACGGGAATGGGTGTGGGGGCCATCTTTATGGTCAGTAGGGAACGTCCACGCAGATGGGGTGGGAATTTTGTTCAGGGGTCACAGTTTTGAGGTACAGGAGGCTGTGTCGGTCATCGCTGTACGCAGACATAAATTATCACTCGGTCAGGCTCCGTGTCTTGAATGTGTATGGGCCCATGCAAAGTGGGCAGAGGCTGGAGGTGTTCAGGGAGCTCACGGCCTGCCTGACCACCTCCAGACTGATTGTCCTGGGGGGGGATTTCAATGTGTCTCTGGATGGGGCGGATGCAGGCTCTGCTGGGATGGACTACTCAGCGAGGGCTCTGGCTGAGCTGGTCAGGGATTTCTCTCTGGTCGATGCCTACTGGGCTGCACATCCGGGAGCTCTTTTCAGCAGGAGAGAGTGCGACCCGGAGGTGCAGGAATCGCTCCTTGACTGCGTGGCAGCCCGGTTAGGAGATGAGGAGGTGCAGACCTTGGAGGCAGGACTCAGCCTGGACGAGGTAACAATAGCACTGCGCTCATTGAGGGACGGGCGGGCCCCGGGGCACGACTGGCTCCCGAAGGAGTTCTATGGTGCCTTCTGGGACCTCATAGGGCCTGACCTCTTGGAGGTGTTTCAGGCTGTTCTGGAGGAGGGGGGGGAGCCTGTCGGCCTCCATGAGGAAGGGGGTGCTGGCGCTATTGTTTAAAGGGGGAGATAGGGCGGAACTTAAAAATTGGCACCCTCTCACCTTGCTGACGGTGGACTATAAGGTGTTGGCTGAAGCAGGTGATGAGCGGCCTAGTTAGCCCCAATCAGACCTGTGGTGTGCCCGGGCGTTCCTGCAGCTGGAACTTGGTTCTGCTGCGGGACGTCATAGATTGGGCGCGCGATCGAGGCCTTCCCTTAGCCTTGGTCAGCATTGGCCAGGAGAAGGCCTTCGATCGCGTCCAGCACGCTTTCTTGTTCCGGGTTTTGGAGCGCATGGGCTTCGGTCCCCGTTTTATGGCTTGGCTGCGCACGCTATATAGGGGGGTGTATAGCTGTGTGAGGATCAACGGGTTCCTGAGCGGGGCCGTGGAGCAGGCTGGGGGAGTGCGGCAGGGGTGCCCGCTCTCCCCGCTGCTCTACGCACTGTTCATGGAGCCCTTTGCAGAGCTGGTGCATAGGGATCCAGGCATCGACGGGGTGAGGATCCCAGGGGCGGCTGGGGATATTTTAAAAATCCAGCAGTACGCGGACGACACAATATTCGTGGCTTCCTCCCGGTCGCTGGCGAGGGTGCGTGTTCTGATGGACAATTTTGCAGCAGGGATGGGTTCAAAGGTGAACCTGGCAAAGTCCACAGTTTTGTTCTGCGGGCAGTGGAGAGAGGAGCTGGGAGACTGGGGGTTTTGATAGGAGCGAGGGAGGGCTGAAATTGTTGGGTGTCCGATTCTTTCCCCAAGGGAGCGCAGAGTGGAACTGGGAAGCGCGCTTGGCCCTGGTGAGATCGCGGCTGGGGATATGGGCACGTAGGCGGCTGTCACTGACTGGGAGGGTGGTAGTGGTGAAGGCCGTCCTGCTTCCGCTCCTCCTGCATTTGGCCTACGTGTTCCCGGTTCCAGCGAGGACGAAGGTGGCTTTGACCAGGGCCATGTTCCATTTCCTCTGGGAGGCCAGGTACGAATATGTGCGCCGCGAGATAAGGGGTGGTGCGGGAACTTCACTGGCTCTGCGCTTTGAACAGGTTATCGGTGCGGGAGGTGTTGCATAGGCACGGGTGCAGTGCCAGTCCACTCTGTCCGAGGGACTGTGGGGTTTCGGAGTCCGTCCCACATGCTTTCTGGGAGTGCCGGTTTTCGGTCCAGTATTGGGGGCTGGTTCAGGGCCTCCTCAGGAGGATCGGGCCCACTTTTAGTTTGAGCAGGGCTGGGGTCCTGTTTAAGAAGGGAGTGGGAGTTTTGGGGGCTGTGGCCCAGGGGGCGGTGTGGGACGTCATGGGCTATGCCAAGTGGGTCCTGTGGGAGGACAGGATGGCGGTAGTGGGGACGAGGGTAAGGGCGTTAAGTCCCAGCCAGCTCTTCCACAGGTTCTGTGGGAGGGTAGCAGAACTGATAAGGGTGGACGGGGCGGTGCGCGGGTGGGATTGAGTAAAGGGACGCTGGGGAGGTTTGGAAAGGGTTTTTCCACTCTAAATGTTTCGCACTGGTTGCACAATTAAGGTTAGGTAGCATCCTAGCCACCTCGAATGTTACGTCGCCGTGGTTATTTATTTATTTATCCCCCCCCTTGTTTTTTTTTTTGGGGTTGCTTTTTGGGCTTTTGTTGCAGAGCACTTCTAGGTAGTGAATGTTCCTTAAGTATATAAATTTGATTTGTGTGGATGTGCATTTTGTTACGTTTGAGTGTAGTGGTGGTATTAGCATCTTAGTTGTGTACGTGAGGATTTCTTGTTGCATGTGTTGTTGTATGTGTAGACATAGTTATATGCCCGTTAAGTGCATAATATGCTTGCATTAATGCAAGTGTTGAATGTAATTTTGTTTGGGGTGTAAGGATACGTTTTGAGTGTACTGGGTAATTGGTATGGTATAATAGTGTACAGTATGAGAGGCGTAGTTTTGAATGTGTAGGATTCGCAACATGTATGTAAGGTGAAAGTAGTAAGTGGGCAATGTGGATGGGGTATGGATGCTATGTGTATGTATCATGAGTATGTCGATGTAATGTGGAATGTATGTATTTATGTGAAGTGCTTCAATAAAAAAAAAATTTTTTTTAAATCTGCTCTTATCAGTTTAATATCTGATACGTCCCCTATCTGAGGACTACATATTAAACGGATTTTTGAGACTGGGAATCAGAGAAGGAGCTTGCTCCGTCCGCTCCAGGCATCGACCCGGTATTGCAGTACGTCCGGGAACGGTGCGCCTCTATTTTTGGGTGCAAAGGAAGGGCGAATGCTGCTGCTGCTGCTTCTGCTTCTTTTTCTTCTTCTTCTTCATGGAGTAGACAAGCAACTGAGTCCTTGTGGGGTTTTTTTTTTTTTTTTTTTAAATGAAAGAAATAGTTTTATCGTGTCTTTCTTTCGTTCTTTCTTTCTATCATTCTTCGTCAGCTAGCTGGGTAAGTGAAGTTGGTTAAGTAAGTCAGCTAGCGAGCCGGTTTGCAGCGGTCCGTGGCTCGCTTGCGCCCAGTCTGGCGGTTATTGCGTCTCCTCTCCCTCTTCCGCGGATAACGCGCGGGGGCGCCGGCGGACAACTCCGGGCCTGCGGCTCCGGGCCGGGAGGGCCTACGGCGGCTGGTGATGGCGAGAGGCCACGTGTGCTCGGGTTTCTCTTCATCACACACAAATCTTTGTGTGAAAAGGTTTGCGTTGGTGGATGCGTTTAGGGTGTTGTGCCCGGTGGAGCCAGGCTTCACCTGGGGAAACTCAAGGGGAGCCCGGAGCAGGTTGGATATGGTTTTCATTAGGGGGGGACAGAAGGTGAAATCGGTAGATACTGTACCTTTATTTTTTTCTGATCAGTGTCGGGTGGTTGTGGGGTTGGATGTGGATGTGCCCAGGTTTGGGAGGGGGTTTTGGAGGTTGAATGTACAGATCGTGAAGGAAAGCGCATTTCAAGAACGCTTCCGGGCCCTGTATAGAGGGTGGGCCTGCCTGAAGCTGCCTGAAGGCCTGCCTAAGTCTTTGATCGGTAACTTTGTTTCATCCCCGTTTTATCTGCGCAGCTGTTTTGGTTCAAGGTATTGTAAATTGCTTGTATTTGATCCGTTTAGAGCCGCTTATCGCTACATTATTGAGTAAATTACGCGGCACTTCAAATAGTGTTTCTGAGCGACGCTAGTTTAAAACTGCTGCTTTCTAGAACTTCTTCAGAAAGTGCATTCTCCTCGGCGTGACTAGAGCTTCACTTCCGTCCCTCTGAGTAGCTAGTCTAAGTATTGTTTTGCTTGTTAGTTGTGTCTTGTGGCCTTAATTTGCCTTAGTTTCTTTAAATTAGTCGTCTTTGCTTGTTGCGTCGTCATATTAGTGATTTGTAGCCAGCTGTTTTTACCGGTTAAACTCCTAGTCTTGATTGATTGTCAGCTGTGCAATATTGGTAGTAATTAGTATCGCGTAAGTCTTTGATCGGTAACTTTGTTTCATCCCCGTTTTATCTGCGCAGCTGTTTTGGTTCAAGGTATTGTAAATTGCTTGTATTTGATCCGTTTAGAGCCGCTTATCGCTACATTATTGAGTAAATTACGCGGCACTTCAAATAGTGTTTCTGAGCGACGCTAGCGTCGCTCCTCGTCAGTTTTATGCAAGCTCTTCCCATCTCTGTCTGCTCTCTGCCCTACAGCACCCGGTTCCAAAGACGTGGCCCCCCTAAGCGGCGGAACCCAGCTAACCTCTCCTACCCCCAGCTGTCTCCCTGCAATAACTGCACAGTTGCTGGAGGACTTTGGAACTGCCAGTCTGCTTCAAAGAAGGCTGATTTCATCTCAGCCTATACCTCCCTGCTCTCCCTTGATTTCCTTGCCCTCACTGAGACATGGATCACCCCAGAGAACACTGCAACCCCTGCTGCCCTCTCCTCTTTCTTTTCATTCTCCCACACTCACCGACCATCAGGCCGTGGTGGTGGCACTGGTCTTCTAATCTCTCCCTCCTGGAAATACTCAGCCCTACCTCTCTTTGACCTACCCCGATTCAGTTTTGAATACCATTCTGTTTCAATCACCTGTCCAACTAATCTATACATTGTTGTCATTTATCGCCCCCCAGGTCCACTGGGAAACTTCATCGATGAGCTGGATATCCTACTCAGCTCTTTCCCTGAGGACGGCACCCCACTGATCCTGCTTGGAGATTTCAACCTCCACCTGGAAACATCTCAGTCTTCAGCTGTCCTACATCTCCTCCACTCCTTTGACCTCTCCCTACAGTCATCTCCCCCTACCCACAAGGCGGGCAACCTCCTCGACCTGGTTTTTCTGAGGAATAGCCCTTGCACCGATATCACTGTAACCCCTCTGCACACCTCTGACCACCACTTCGTTTCCTTCTCCCTCCCCCTTGCTCCCTCTCACCCACCTTCTCCCCCACACCCACTGTATCTGTCCGCCGCAATCTCTGCTCCCTCTCAACCTCCTCTCTTGCTTCATCTGTCACTGCTGCCCTCCCTCCTCTCGAATCCTTCACTACCCTCCCCACTGATTCTGCATCCACCTCCCTACTTTCCTCCCTTACATCTGCTCTTGACTCCCTCTGCCCCACTGTCTCTAGGCCAACACGTCCATCTCCTCCCCGCCCGTGGATGTCCAATGCCATACGCACCTCCAGGGTTGGACTCCGTGCAGCAGAGAGGAAGTGGAGGACATCCAGAGATGCTTCAGACCTCTCTGCCTACCAATCCCTCCTTGCAGCGTTCTCCTCCACGGTGACTGCTGCCAAGGTAAACTACTATCAAACCAAAATCCATAACTACCGTTCTAACCCTCGGCAACTGTTTTCTGTTTTTTCCTCTCTCCTCAGCCAGCCATCTGCACGCCCTCAGTCCTCGCTCACTGCTGACGACTTTGCAGTCATCCGCAACTCCTTCTGCACTCCACCTCACCCTATGCTCCCCTCCCCTTGTCTCTCCACTCCTCTGCTTACGGTCACTGGCTCCCAACTCCCCACCCCTCAACCTGTACTCTCCCCCTCCCTCACCATTTCCCCTTGTTTCTCCGACTTCTCTCCCCTCACCGATTCTGAGGTTTCACAACTCCTACTTTCCCATCGCCCCACAACCTGTGCCCTTGACCCCATTCCCTCACCACTCCTCCAGGCAATCTCACCCGAGATTCTCCCATTCATCACCTCCCTGGTTAACTCCTCCCTGACATCCGGCTGCTTCCCGTCAACCTTCAAGAAGGCCCTCATCTCCCCCCTCCTGAAAAAGACTACACTAGACCCCTCCATCATTGGGAACTACAGACCGGTATCTCTCCTTCCATTTCTGTCAAAAACCATTGAACGTGCTGCATCAAATCAACTCTCTGTGTTTCTTTCACAGAATGAGCTCCTCGATCCCCATCAGTCTGGATTCAGACCAGGCCACTCGACAGAGACCGCACTCCTCTCTGTCAACGAAGCTCTCCACACAGCCCGAGCAGCCTCCCTCTCCTCCGTCTTATTACTTCTGGACCTATCGGCAGCCTTCGACACAGTCGACCACCCCACCCTCCTGTCCTCCCTATCTGCAATGGGGATCTGTGGCACAGTCCTCAATTGGATTGAGTCTTACCTCTCAGATCGCTCCTTCCAGGTAGCCTGGGCTGGTAAAGTATCTGCGCCACACCCCCTCACCACCGGAGTCCCACAGGGCTCGGTCCTTGGTCCTCTCCTCTTCTCTCTCTACACCCAGTCCCTTGGCCCTGTCATCACAGCTCATGGTATGTCTTACCATTGCTATGCTGATGACACACAACTGTTTCTCTCCTTCCCACCCTCTGACACACAGGTCTCAGCCCGCATCACTGCCTGCCTGAGTGATATTCAGAGCTGGATGGTCCGCCACCATCTCAAGCTCAATCCAGGTAAGACAGAGCTCATTTATATTCCGGCTCTTAACTCCCCTCTCTCTGATCTCTCTATCTCCCTAGGTAATACCATCCTCACACCATCACCCTCAACTAGAAACCTTGGCGTGGTGATGGACAACAGACTGTCCCTCACCGAGCACATTTCAGCAGTGACACGTTCATGCAGGTTCTTCCTGTATAACATCCGGAGGATCCTTCCCTTCCTCACAACTTACTCGACCCAACTCCTCGTCCAGGCAGTGGTCCTGTCCCGCCTGGACTACTGTAACTCCCTGCTTGCTGGCCTCCCAGCATCATCTATCAGACCCCTGCAACTCATCCAGAACGCAGCAGCGCGTCTGGTCTTCAACCTCCCCAGACATTCCCACGTTACCCCCCTGCTCACCACCCTCCACTGGCTCCCCGTGATGGCTCGCATCAAATTTAAAACATTAGTGCTTGCCTTCAAAGCAGCCAGGGGGTCAGCCCCTCCCTATCTACGTCAACTCATCAGACCCTACACCCCAGCTAGACCTCTCCGTTCTGCTGCCACATGTCGCCTGGTCCCTGCCCCGGCTCGCACCAGCACCCGGTCACGCCTCCTGTCTGTTCTAGCCCCACGGTGGTGGAATGACCTTCCTGTGCAAGTCAGAACAGCAGAGACCCTGGCCGTCTTCAAACGTAGACTGAAGACTCACCTCTTCAAGCTACATCTCACCTCATCACCCCCACTACCCCCTAACATTCATTAAACCTCAACTGAGTAACCACGCGTCATGTTATTTTCATGTAACTAGGTTCATCTACAACTAGGTGGGTAGGGGGTGGGAATTTATATATATTTAAAAAAATAAAAATAAAAAAAAAAGGGGTACAATTCACACTTTTTGCAAAGTTATACCTATTGTAGCTCTCTTGCAGGAATGTTGTAAAGCGCTTGTCTCTGAGTTTTGTAATGCACTTGTTGTAAGTCGCTCTGGATAAGAGCGTCTGCTAAGAATCTATAATGTAATGTAATATGTAATGAAGCTCTTCTTTTCTACAGTTGTAGAGTGGTGGGAGGGGTTCAAGGTAAGGGTGAAGGATTTGGCAAGGGAATATTGCAGGGGGAAGAGGAGGAGGGAGGTGAGGAGATATAGGCAGCTACAGGGGCAGTTGGAAGCGGTCTATGTACATTGGAACTAGGGGGGGTTTTTGATGAACAGCGGTGGGCGTACCTGAAGGGGTGGTTTGAGGAGCGGACACGGGTGTTGAAGTGTAGGGCACAAAAGCATGAGGTGGATGAGAAATGTTCATCATATTTCTTTCAGATGGTGAGGGTGGCACAGGTGAAAAAGTTGGTGAGCGGGGTGAGGGGAAGGGACGGGAGGGTACGGACGAAGGCAGAGGAGATGGTGGCCGTAGCTTCTGACTTTTATGCAGAACTCTTTAAAGAATGGCCTGTGGATGGTGAGGCGAGCGCGCGTTTCCTAGGTATGGTGGCAGAGGGGGTGCCGGAGGGGGTGCAGACAGCCCTGGAACTCCCCATTAGTAAGGAGGAGCTCCGAGGTGCGCTTGGGGGCATGAAGGAAGGCAAGGTGCCAGGGTTGGATGGTCTCCCTAAGGAGTTCTATTCTGAGATCTGGGACGTGCTGGAGGATGACCTTCTAGAGGTTGTGCAGGAGGTGTTTTGGCAGGGGGAGCTAGCGCCGTCAATGAAGGAGGGGGTGGTGACCCGGTTGCATAAAAAGGGAGATCCGGGGGATCTCCGCAACTGGCGTCCCATCACCCTCCTGTGTGTTGATTATAAGCTGCTGGCAAGAGCTTTGGCAGCACGGCTGGGTCTGGCCATGCCTCACCTAGTGAGGGAGGACCAGATGTGCGGAGTGGAGGGGAGGTCAACGATTTTTAATTTACAGCTGGTACGGGATGTTTTGTTTTGGGTGGGGGATCGGAGCTTGTCTCTGGTGGTGGCTAGCCTGGATATGGAGAAAGCTTTTGATAGGGTGAATCACGGGTTCTTGTTTAGTGTTTTGGCTCGGTGCGGGTTTGGTGGGGGTTTTTTAAAGTGGTTAGGGTTAATGTACAGCGGTGTGGGAAGCAGGGTGATTATAAACGAGTACTTGGGGGGTTTTTTGAGGCAGGAGGGGGGGGTCAGGCAGGGGTGCCCACTGTCACCCCTCCTGTACGCGCTATAAGTGGAGCCTCTGGGGGGAGGTCCTAAAACTTCTCAAAAATGCATTACCAGGCAGTTCAGGTCGCCAGGCACAAAGCCCATGGCTCGCTGGAGCACTGCCCGGCTAAATTCTAGGCGGGTCAAACCTGTCACTCTCCTGTTGATGTTTGGGTCAGCGGCCTTGCTTGCCCCCCCAGTAGCTGCTGGCTCAGCGGCGCCCCCTACGGCTGCGCCCTTCGCCCCTTGTGCCACCTGGGGGGGCCACTAGCACCGCTGCCCCCTTCTCCGCTGTTCTGGAAGATCATCCGGACGGCGTTGTGGCGTCGGACTCCCGTAGCCATCCTCCCTCTCTCTCAGGCCGGACCTAAGTAGGTGGAAGGAAAGAAGCACAGGTACAGCGCTAAGCGGTTGCTGGTCCGTCCCAGGGGGACCAAGACTTGCAGCAATGGTAAATGGTAAATGGACTGCATTTATATAGCGCTTTTATCCAAAGTGCTTTACAATTGATGCCTCTCATTCGCCAGAGCAGTTAGGGGTTAGGTGTCTTGCTCAAGGACACTTCGACATGCCCAGGGCGGGGTTTGAACCGGCAACCCTCCGACTGCCAGACAATCGGTCTTACCTCCTGAGCTATGTCGCCAGCAATGAGGGAGCTGATCGAAAGTCAGCTCCTCAAAGTGCAGTGGGACCTCCCTTCCGGCAGTTGGCGCCAAGCTTGGATCCTGGTGGATGGTCTGGCTGGATCCGGGCGCCGCCGCTGTCGTTGGGGGGAGGTCTTCTGGTCCCCCTATCTGCCTGCTCCTCGGCCTCGTCCTCCGGGTCCACCTGGTTGTCCTGCTGCGGCCTGGAGAGCAAGAGAGGGTAGCCAAGAAGCAAGAGCGAAGACTCGGCCAAGCTGGAATGGCCCGGAGAGCGAGCCGCTACGGGCCTTCTCTCCGGGCAGCGCTGCACTCCCCTCTGGTCTCCGGCGATGAGTGTTCTGCAGCAGTGGTGTGGTCCCCGGATGGCGGGAGTCTTCTGGCAGGGGGGCCTCCTGGCGCTGTCCTGGCTTCGGCGTTGGGGATTCAGCAGGCCGCGGTCAAGCCACTGGTACCTGCCTAGCCCCAACGCTGTAAGGTCCGGCCTGGTCCACTGGTCTGATGCAATGGACACAGCCGTGGTAAAAGCCACTGGTACTGCGCCACTACACCAGACGTTCCGAGAGAGAAGAAGGTGGAAGGAGAGAGAGAGAGAGAGAGAAAGAGAGAGGCACGTCCGCACAAATTACACCCAAAATCCACGAGCCCACTGTCCTCAACTAGATAGCCAGTAGAGGGCAGTAGACTCGTGAACAATGAAGAGAAACCCGAGCACACGTGGCCTCTCGCCGTCACCAGCCGCCGTAGGCCCTCCCGGCCCGGAGCCGCAGGCCCGGAGCTGTCCGCCGGCCGGCGCCACCGCGCGTTATCCGCGGAAGAGGGAGAGGAGACGCAATAACCGCCCGACTGGCAGAGTGCAAGCGAGCCACGGACCGCTGCAAACCGGCTTGCTAGCTGACTTACTTAACCAACTTCACTCACCCAGCTAGCTGACAAAGAATGATAGAAAGAAAGATAGAAAGAAAGACACACGATAAAACTATTTCTTTTATTTAAAAAAAAAAAAAAACCCACAAGGACTCAGTTGCTTGTCTACTCCATGAAAAAGAAGAAGAAAAAAGCAGCAGCAACAGCAGCATTCGCCCTTCCTTTGCACCCAAAAATAGAGGCGCACCGTTCCCGGACGTACTGCAATACCGGGTCGATGCGTGGAGCGGACGGAGCAAGCTCCTTCTCTGACTCCCAGTCTCAAAAATCCGTTTAATAGGTAGTCCCCATTTAGGGGACGTATCAGATATTAAACTGCTAAGAACAGATTTTTTTTTTTTGATTTTTAGACGTTTTTATTTACATGCTTACACAAGACATATCTCCACATCACAAACACCCGGGGCATACATGCCTTTTATTTTGCGGCACTAACAGCCAAAACAAACCAAAAACCAAACGAAAACTGGCCTTCACCATACAATTCTAACTTTACTAATTCCTTACCGTTGATCAGAGCAGGCCTATACCCCCCTTCCACCGCTCTCTAGCAGCATGCTGTCCCCATTTCTTTGCATCCCACCTGATTCTTTCCCTCAAGTCTCCCTCCACCCTTCTTACCACCCCTTCCACTCCCCAGTCTTTCCCGGGCCTTCACCAGCCCCTGCCTAGCCTCCCACAACCCTCTTTTAAATAAACTGACTACCAGCCAAATCAGGTTTCTGGTCCTCCTGTCTCCCACCACCCTCCCGATACCTCTCTCTATTCTGGCCCATGTGAGGTTAAAACCTCGCTCCACCTTGCCTATTGTGCCCGCCGCTCTTGCCCACACTACCCCAGCAAACGGGCACCCCCAAAAAACGTGCCTGATTGTTTCCTCTTCCGTGCACGAAGCTCTCGGGCATGCCGGGGACCTGGTCAGCCCATGCCGGTACAGTACCTCCCGTACCGGTAGCCTTTTGTGAAGGCACAACCAATTAAGGTCCCTCAGACCGTTGTCGAGGCCCTTTGCCTGTATCTCGACCCACACATTTGGGGCATCCCCTGGCACCGCACCCCCTATCACTCTCTTCCTGGTCTCCTCGTAGGGCGCTTTCACCCCCTGCTCTGCCCTCCATGACAATGCCTCAGGGTGGGCTCTCAGCCATGTCTTTGCATGTTTGCAGTGCCACGGCTGCTGCTCCACCCTGGGCCCTACATTAGACCATGCCATTAAATGTCTTGCCTGGTAGGAAAAGAACAGCTTCAAGAAGTGCCATGACACGTGTGCTACTGGCCCTGCCAGCTGACTCAGTATGTGCGATGTGAAAATGCAGTCTAGCTTTAATGGCACGTGTGGCACATCCCTTCCCCCTTCTCCAATGCCAGCTACCATGCGCGTTCTAGCGACGTACTCGTATATACCGCCCCATACAAAATTGAACACCATCCGCGTGAGGGGCCTTCTCATCACAGCTGGCAGCGGGTATATGTATGCCAGGTAGTTGAGGGCTGGCATCAGGTCTACCTTCACCACCAGGACCTTACCAGTGCAGGTGAGCGTCCTGCCCTTCCACAGTGTGAGCTTCTGCTTTACTTTTTTAACGCGCTCAGCCCAATTGACAGTGGCGCTGCCCACTTCCTGAAACTTTACTCCCAGGATTTTCAGGGGCCATTCACATAAGGCTAGCCCCCCCGGTACGTCTCTCCTCTCCCTCCATCTACCAAAGTATTTAACTGCCGATTTCCTTACGTTAATCTCTGCCCCTGATCCTTCACCAAAATGCCTAAACACCTCCAGTGCTCTCACTAAACATTCATCTCTTTCTAGCAAAAGTGTCGTGTCATCTGCGTATTGCGATAATTTCACCCGTGCACCCCGCTGCCCGGAACCAAAAAACCCCTCACCCCTACGTCCACCCTAATGGCCGCTGCCAGTGGCTCTATATACAACAAAGGTGAAAGTGGACACCCCTGTCTCACCCCCGAACTTAATTTAAACAAATCACCCAGATTCCCATTCACCGCCACCACACTCCCTACTCCCCTATTCAGCGTGCGCAGCCACCCTATAAATACTTCCCCGAACCCCAGCCTCTCTAGCACTTTGAACAAAAACCCCCAGCTTACTCTATCAAAGGCCTTGGCCTGATCCAGTGCCACCACCATCAGGGGCAAGTCCCTCTCTGTTGCCCAGGCTATGGCGTCCCTGACAACCTAGTAGACCTCCCTGCCACGCCACACGTTTGGTCGGCGTTGACCACATGCGGGAGTACCACCCGCATGCGGTCCGCTAACACCTTCGCCAGCAGCTTGTACTCAACAGTGAGCATTGTGAGCGGGCGCCAGTTGGCCAGCTCACTTTGCTCACCCTTTTTATGTATTAGGGAGATGACCCCTTTGGCCATTGTCTCCCCCAATCTACCAGTGACCAGCACATCTTGTAACACTCCCAGGACAACTGGTCCTAGTATGTGCCAAAAGGTGCAGTAAAATTCTGCTGGCAACCCATCTATTCCTGGGGCCTTTCTCTTTCCCATCCTCCTAAGTGCCCCCCTCTAGCTCACCAAAAGTGAGTGGGGCCTCCAGGCCCTCCACCAACTCTGTTTTAACATTTCTACAAACTTCCTTCCTTTCTCCTCACTTACCTGTCTTTCCTTAAACACGTCCTTAAAAAATTCAGTTGCCACCCTGGTCATCTCCCCTGGTTCCGTTGCTATTTTCCCAGCCCTGTCCCTAATTCCCGTAAAAACTTGTCTTGCCTTTCTGGCTCTTGCAGAGCTAAAAAAGCTTGCAGAGTACTTTTCGTTTTCCTCTACAAACTCATGCCTTGAACGCCTGATGTAAGCGCGCGCCCTACCTTCATAAATCTCCCTGAGCTTGCCCTTGAGCGTGTCGCAGCCCACCTGGTCTATGGCACCCCCCTGGTTGCCCACTCCATGTTCCCGCTCTAGCTGGCGCTGCAGGTCCTTCACGCCTTTCTCCGCCTCCCTCGCCCTCCTCCTGCAGTACCGCACACTGAACACACGTATTCTCACCTTTGCTGCCTCCCACCACTCCGTCAGCCCTCCATACAGCAGTTTCAGGCTTACCAGCCCCCTGAAGAATGTGTCGAAGCTGCCCCTATACTCCTCCTCCTGCAGCACGCTCACATTCAACCTCCAGTAGCCTGGTCCAAAGACGGGCGCGTTGGATTTCACCCGGAAGAGCAGCCCGTCATGGTCGGAGAAAAATGCGGGGATGACCCTCCCTGCCAGCACACACAGGGGCCTGGAAAAGAACACATAGTCCAGCCACGTGGGTCCTTCTAGACGGGGTGACACAACCTTCCCCCCGTCCACCAGGTCCAGTTTAGCCAGGAGACTTCTGAGGCTCTTGGCACTAGCATCTCCCGCTCTGCCCAATTCAACGTTAAAATCCCCCCCCACAATTAGTTGCCTGTTAGTGGCTAGATGAGGCACCATTCTCTCCACTGTGTCCTTTCTCTCTGCTGAGGTTTGTGGCCCATACACTCCCACCACCCTCAACTTCGTATTCCCCGCTGTGGCATCAACCCCCATTACCCTCCCCTGCACTACAGTAAATACCCTCTCTACCCTTACCTGCCTGTCCCCAAATAATATTCCCACCCCGTGGAGTGAACACCCCCCACACTCCACACCGCGCCCCCCCTCCCCCACTCCCTCGTGAACACTCTTATATCCCCCTCGTCCCTCATATGTGCCTCCTGTATAATACATATATCACATCTGACTGGGGCTATAAAGTCATATACAGTCCTTCGCTTTACAGGGCCTCTCAGTCCTCGCACATTCAAAGTCATGACGGAGATCTCCATCAGTAATGGTGGGTCACTAGCGAGCAGAGTTCTTCTCTTCCCCCTCCTCCACGCCCATTTTTTGTTCTGGGGACTTCCCCATAGCCTTCTTTAGCCCCTCTACATCCCACCCCTCTATGAGTCCCGACGCCGAGCCCACCTCCATATCGAGGTCTGAGCCTGACTGCTCGCCCTCCCCCCCCAGCATTGCATACCTGTTTGCCAACGCCAGTTGGCACGCTGCCTTTTGGACCTGCGAACCTTCCTTTGCCCCTGACCTGTTCCTCTTCCTCCCAGCTGGTCGGACCCACTCCATCTCCTCTTCATCTGTGAAGGGGCTGTCGCCCCACAGTGCAGGTGTTTCCAGGTCCACGGTCGTAAGCAGCCCGACCTCCTCTGCCATAGGAGACAGGCCCACCTCCTTACCCCCTGCTGCCTCCCGGGCAAAAAGGTCGAAAGATCCTCCCTGCATCGCCCCCGCCTCTCCACCTGCGGTCGCCCCGTCATCTCCTTCCATCACCTTCCCCGCCTCCATGTCTCCTGGCTCGGTGGAATCTGTCACCTGGGGTGGCGTGGTCACCGGCCCGAACACCTGGAAAAACCCTGCCCTAGCCACCCTCCCTGGACTCTCAACAGTGGCCTCTGCTCCTCCCTCCCGCACCGTGTCCTCAGCCCCGACAGGGTCCGACTTCATGCCGTCGCCCGGGACTGCACCTGGTCTCCCTGCAGGGGCCTCCGCTGGGCACTCTTCCAACCCAGGGTACAGGGCCAGAACAGGAACCGCCTCAGGGCCACCCTCCAGCGCTGTGTCCCGCATCTCCGTCCCTCCAGACGCCTGACCTGTCGCCCCTGCCTCCACTCCATCGGCCTGGTTGTCAGGACTCCCCGCCCGCTCAGCCGCCCGCTCAGCCGCCCGCTCTGCCGCATCCACCGTGCCCTGCTGTAGGTCCTCAGCTGGAGCTACATCCCGCACAGGTTCCTCCTCCCTCCTCTGGGCTGGGGCATCTGTGGCAGCTGCTGCCCCGGTCGATGCCTCCTCCGCCGCACTAGGGGCCGCTGCTGGCTTAGTCGGTCTTCCTGCTCTGCCCAATCCTGCAGGCCCTGCCTTCAACATCTCGGCGTATGACGTCTTCCTCTCCGGGCAGTTTCTAAAAAGGTGCTCCCCACTTCCACAAAGATTGCATGACTTTGGCGCCACGCAGTCCTTTGTCTCGTGCTCCGGAGACAAACAGTGCCTACACCTGTTTGTTGAACACACCTCCTTAATGTGTCCAAATGAGCCGCACCTGCGGCAGTACAGGGGCTGTCCCGGGTAAACGAGATATCCCGTTGGGGCCAATAGAGAAGGAACCAGGAGGGTGAGAGAAACCTCCCACGCTCTGGGAATCCTGCTTGAACCGCACCATAAAGCGGCGTTTGCCATTCCAAAAACCAAACTTTTATTTTCGTCCCATCCCGCACCTCAGAGCAGTATTTCCTCAAAAAACAAACCACATCTTCTTCAGGAACAAAAGGGTTATACATGTGCACGGTTACCGGTCTTAATGCCTTAGCAAAAAGCAACTCCACCCTTATCCCTTCCATCTCAGGTGCACTTTTAATTGCCATGTAATTGGCATGTAAATTGTAACAGGCAGCCTCCGAATACATTACATTACATTACAGGCATTTGGCAGACGCTCTTATCCAGAGCAACGTACAACAAAGTGTATAACCATAACCAGGAACAAGTATGACGAAACCCCTAGAGAGAAGTACCGGTCCAAGTGCAGGGAACAACCGCATAGTTCAACTTGGACCCTGAAGGTTAAACTGATTAACACTAAACAACGAGAACGGCAACAACGCAGTCTATGGAAAAAATACAAGCAGTAGTTAAGACAGTTAATGCACCTAAGTCACCTACGAAACAGCTGCCTAGTTACAACCCTAAGCTTACAGTCATTTACAGGGAGGTAGGGAGGGATGGGGAGAGGTGCAGCCTGAAGAGGTGAGTCTTCAGTCGTCGTTTGAAATGGGTCAGTGTCTCAGCTGTTCTGACCTCCACAGGGAGGTCATTCCACCATCGTGGGGCCAGAACAGACAGGAGACGTGTTCTGGAAGTGCAGGTGCGAAGAGGGGGAGGTGCTAGGCGTCCTGAGGTAGCAGAACGGAGGGATCTGGCTGGCATGTAGGGTTTGAATATCTTGTGGAGGTATGCTGGGGCTGATCCCTTGACTGCCTGGTATGCTAGGACCAATGTTTTAAATTTGATGCGAGCTATAACAGGCAGCCAGTGGAGGGTAGTGAGCAGGGGAGTTACGTGGGAGTGTCTGGGGAGGTTGAAGACCAGACGAGCCGCAGCATTCTGAATGAGTTGCAGGGGTCTGGTGGCAGATGTCGGTAGTCCAGCCAGAAGAGAGTTGCAGTAATCCAGGCGGGATAGAACCATTGCTTGGACCAGGAGCTGGGTTGAGTAGGTGGTGAGAAAGGGGCGGATTCTGCGGATGTTGTACAGGAAAAATCTGCATGCCCGGCTTACTGCTGAATACAAGGTCACATCATAGAATCCCCTATTCCCAAAGTTTTGTAAACAAAAAACAGTGCCTGGGTCTACGTGCAACAAATCTTTCAAAACAATCGTAACAAAAAATTGCAAATGAATGCACTTACGTCTTTCTGATCCTTCCTCTGCTTCAAACCGTATTGTAATCCTCAGCCGCACCCGATAGGCCGGCAATCCACCCTCCTGCGTCGTCATCGCCTTCTCCAAACTTGATCTTAGCCGAAAGGCCGAGAAGCAATGGCCTGAAAATTGGCCACAGCTGGCCGCCGCCACCCAGGGGGCCGGGAATCCGATCGCGGGGTCCGGCCGGACCCAGTCCCCGCTCGCCATTGGTCCGGGGCCCCCTCAACGCTTCCCCCGGGACCTCTGGCCGTCACCTCAGCTCCACTCACAAAGCCCCACGTCCCCTGCCACGGTAGCTACCTACATGCTAAAGGCTCTTATCGCTGTTTAATTGCACGAGCACTCGCAGAACAGCTATGTAATTGCCTAGCTAAGCAAGCAAGGAGACAGTCCATACTCTATAACACATGTACCTGACAAGTCACAAACCAGGGACACGTGGCAACAAGTCATCAACAAGCTCTCTTGAGAATAGAAAAGTCCCTCTCGGGGACCGTAGAGGACGCTCTCAGCCATCAGGGAGGACCTCGCCAGCAACCTGTCAGGTACATGTATTATAGAGTATGGACTGTCTCCTTGCTTGCTTAGCTAGGCAATTACATAGCTGTTCTGCGAGTGCTCGTGCAATTAAACAGCGATAAGAGCCTTTAGCATGTAGGTAGCTACCGTGGCAGGGGACGTGGGGCTTTGTGGGTGGAGCTGAGGTGACGGCCAGAGGTCCCGGGGGAAGCGTTGAGGGGGCCCCGGACCAATGGCGAGCGGGGACTGGGTCCGGCCGGACCCCGCGATCGGATTCCCAGCCCCCTAGGCGGCGGCGGCCAGCTGTGGCCAATTTTCAGGCTATCGCTTCTCGACCTTTTGGCTAAGATCAAGTGTAGTATCTGTTCTTATCAAGAAGATTTCACTTCAGATAGCGATCGACACAGAGAAGGAGACAGGAGACCATGGCGGATCCTGGGCCGGAATTTGGGAGCAGCGGAGTGCGCAGGAAGAACACGCTTCGGCTGGTGGTAAGCGCGCAGAGGAGAGAGATGGTGGACTTGCGGTACGTGATTTTAAAAATCTTTGGTGAGCTATTTATGTTCCTGCTAGCCGAATGTTTTGTGTTCAGGACTTTCAGGCAAGGGGACTCTTTGACGTTACTTTGGATTCTGAAAATTTGTGTTTGGAGGTATTTGAGCAGTTCAAAGAAAAGAGATCTTGTGAAGTTTTGCGGGGAATATCTGTTGAACCATTGTTTTCTAACGATGTAAAATCTGTTAATGTGCTCATGTACAACCCCTTTGTACCGGCGAGGGACGTGGAGTTGTTTTTAAGCAGGTACTGTGTTGTGTTAAAGCCAGAAGTAAAGCTGCGTAATAGCTTTGGCGTGTGGTCGGGGAAGCGGCAGTATTTGGTACGGTTGCAAAGAGATAGTAGGGAGGGTTGAGGGTTGAGATAGATAGGCTGTTTTCACCATCGGCTCCGACCGAGGCTTTTTGTCTTACGTGGGGTTGCCCACATATTGTAGGCGATGCCTAAAATACAGGCACATGGCGAAAGACTGTGCAGAGCCCTTTGTTTGCTCCTCATGCGAGGAAGAGGGCCATGTGGCGAGGGACTGCCCAAAAGGAAGGAAGTGCCACCTGTGCGGGAGCGAGGAACACGTGGTCTGGAATTGCCCGGCCCGGAGGCGGACCTACGCCGAGGCAGCGAGGGGAGAAGAGGCGCCCTCTGGTGGGGAGGAGGGGGAGAAGCGGCAAGCGCCTGGAAAGTCAGGCATGGAGCCAGGCCGGGAAGAGGTTTCTTCTTCGGCTGCAATGCCCCCTGCAGCAGAGGAGGAAGAGCAGGTGGCAGAGGGAGCACAGAATGCAAGGGGAGCCTGCGCGATTCCAGTGGAGAAGATGGCCTCAGGGAAGGCGGAGGAGTCACTCTCAACCCCTGGGGTGGAGAAAGAGACGGAGCGGAGTTCTCTCGCTTCGTCAGGGGTGGTCCCACACACGCAAGATGCGGAAGGTGCGGGCGGAGAGGGGATGGTGGTGACAAGGGCGGCCCCTACTGGAGGGGTAGAAGAAGCAGGGTCCAAGATGACCAGAGCCAGGGAGGGGACCTCGGGAAACGAGGAGAAGATACCAGAGGGGGGAATCAAGCGGGGCCTGCGCACGGACTGGGCGGAGGCAGTGGAGGAGAGACACCCGCTAGATGCGGTGATAGGGGAAAGCGAGGAAGGAAGGATGACAAAACGGAGAGTGAGGCTCGGGGTGACAGCCTCGGACTTTACATCTGAGTCGGAGGGGTCCATGGAGCTCAACAGTGGGGAGAGTTTGGAGTGGGACCCACCCTCTCCAATCTCCATCACTGCGTACGATGCGGGGCCGTTGTCGCCGGGGTCGGCGAATGATTTGCCATATTTGTTTCTGGATGAGGAGGGGCGGGGGGTACCCTGAAGCGTGGGCTGTGGGGTTGGTGCTTCTTTGGAGCCAAAATGGAGCCATTACGTATACTGACCTGCAACGTGCGGGGGTTGGGGAACGGTGTGAAAAGGCGGGGGGTCTTTCAATTTCTAGCAATGCAGCGGTTTTCACTATGTTTCCTGCAAGAGGTTCATCTGAGGTCCCAGGAGGACTGCGTTTTGTTTACGGGGGAGTGGGGGAAAGGCCGTTCGTTTTGGAGCGTTGGAGGGGCCCACTCTACGGGAGTGGGGATTTTGGTGGGAACAAGGGATTTTGTTGTGTCAGATAGTTTTTCTTTTGTACAGGGTAGGGTTTTGGTTGTGGATGGGGAGTGGGGGGGTGTGAAAGTGAGGTGCGTAAACGTTTACGCTCCCACAGGGCCAACCAGGAGGAAGGAGTTGTTTTTGGATTTGGAAACGATATGCGTAACAAATAGAGTTTTGGTGCTAGGGGGGGATTTTAATGTTTCTTTTGAAGCGCCAGATTTTACGCTAAAGTATCTTAGGAATTTAATGAGTCAATTTTCGTTGACGGATGCATTTCGGCTGTGTTGTCCAGGGGACCCGGGGTGGACTTGGGGAAACAGCAGGGGGGCAAAAAGTCGGATCGACTTTGTTTTTGTGCCGGGGGAGAAGCGGGTGGTCTCCGCGGAGGTGGTGCCACTTTTTTGTTCGGACCATAGTGGGGTGGTAGTGGAGTTGGAGTGGGACGGGACAGTGTTTGGGAGGGGGTGGTGGAAACTAAATACCAGAATTCTGGAGGAGGAAGGGTTTAGGAAGGTTTTTAAAAGGGAATTTCTGGGATGGCTGAAACTAAAGCCGTTCTTCCCTACAGTGGCAGAATGGTGGGAAGAAATGAAGAGGAGAACAAGGGGGGTAGCACAGGGCTATTGCAGGGCTAGGAGGTGGAGGGAGAGGGGGTACGTGTGGAAGTTACAGAAGGAGCTAGAAAATATGTACATAGTATGGAATAGGGGAGGGGAGTTTGAGTTAGAAAAATGGGCGGGGTTGAAGGCCAAGATAAGGGCCTTTTTTGAGGAGGAGGCGCAAGCTTTGGCTTTCAAGTGCCAGGGGGAGCAAAGGGAGAAGGAGGAGAAGTGCTCCGCCTATTTTTTTCAAACGGTGAGGGCAGCCAGGGCGAAAAGGGTGATGGAGGGGTTGAGGGACATAGATGGGAGGGTGTACACAGATGCAGCGGGGATGGTGGAGGTGGCAACGAAATTTTATAGGGAACTATTTGGGGAGAGGGTGGTAGACGCACAGAAAAGGGATAGTTTTTTTGGTTTGGTGGAGGAGCGGGTGCCGGAAGGGGTGAGAGCAGCCTTAGAACTGCCTTTTAGTTTGGAGGAGGTGAAGCAGGCCCTTGTGGGAATGCAAAACGGGAAGGCGCCGGGGAGGGATGGGCTACCCAAGGAATTCTACATTACTTTCTGGGAGCTTTTGGGGCCCGTCTTCCTTGAGGTGGTCAGTGAGATTTTTGGGCAGGGGGAGCTCACCCCCTCAATGCGTGAGGGAGTGGTGACGCTGCTGTTTAAGAAGGGGGAAGAGCAGCAGCTGAAAAATTGGCGACCAATCACACTCTTGGGGGTCGATTATAAACTGATAGCAAGGGCGTTAGCAGGGAGGCTGAGGCTGGCTATGCCTTTCCTAGTCAATGAAGATCAGACGTGTGGAGTAGAGGGGAGAGCTGCTACTCTTAATTTGCAACTAATAAGGGATACACTAGTATGGGTGAGGGAGCGGGGCTTATCTTTGATTGTGGCGAACCTGGATATGGAGAAGGCTTTTGACCGGGTCCATCACGGGTTTTTGTTTGGGGTTTTAGCACGGTGTGGTTTTGGTGATGGGTTTAATAGGTGGTTAAGGATCATGTACACTGGGGTAGGGAGCAGGGTGGTGGTTAACGGGCATCTGGGGGAGGTAGTGAGGCAGAGGGGAGGGGTAAGGCAGGGGTGCCCGCTTTCCCCACTTCTGTACGCACTTTATATCGAACCTCTGGCGGAAGCAATAAGGAGGTGTGGGAGGATCAGGGGGGTTCCCATCCCGGGTGGGGGAGGGGCAGAGGTGAAAGTCACCCAATACGCAGATGATATGACTTTGTTCATAGATGCTGAGGGTGGGGTTAGGGAGGCTCTCCACATTGTGGAGGATTTTGCAGCAGGAGCAGGGGCGTCGCTGAACGTAGAAAAGTCACAGGTAAAGTATTTTGGGTTTTATCAGGGTAGGAAGGATGGTGTGGGGGGGATGAAGGTCTGTAAGGGACCGCTAAGAGTGTTAGGGGTAGAGTTTGGGGGAGACCCAATAGAAGACGCGAAGAGGAACTGGGAGAGCCGTTTGTCGGGGGGATATAGGAAGTTGGGGCTGTGGGCAAAGAGGCGCTTGTCTGTCAGCGGGAAGGTAATGGCACTGAAGGCGGATGTGCTGCCCTCGCTGGTGTATCTGGCGAGGGTATACATCATGCCTCTGCGCTTGCGCCGGGCCCTCGTCAGAGCAGTTTTTAGATTCATTTGGGGGGGATACGAATATATACCGAGGGTGGTGATGCACCAGAAGGTGGAGGAGGGGGGCAGGGACGTGCCATTTCTCCCGTTGAAATTCGATGTGTTATTTTTTAGCAATTTGGTGGTGGCACTGACAGGTCCAAAGACGCACAAATTTCAGTTGTTTGTTTATTTTTGGGTGTCGGGATGTTTCAGGACTTGGGTAACGTGGGACAACAAAGTCCCAAGGGCGGAGAGGGCCCCCGCACACCTCTTGTGGGTGGTGCGGTGGGCCAAGAGAAACAAAGAGTGTGAAGATAGGGGGCTGGCGGGGGACCACCGGAGCCTCTACAGGGCGATGGTGGAGAAACTGAGGCCAAAGGAAGGTCTGGGGGTGGGGGTGGGAAGGGGGGTATGGGCAAAAGTACAGGCGAAGGGGTTGGACAACCGGTTAAAAGACCTAAACTGGTTGGTGGCGTACGGGAGGTTGCCGGTAAGAGAGGTGCTGTACCGGCACAAATTAACGAAGAATAGGTTTTGTGCAAGGGTGGGCTGCAAAGGGGAGGAAACGGTGCAGCACGTATTTTGGGAGTGTGGCTTTGCCCAAGGGGTATGGCAATTGATGAGGGGTAGGTATGGGGTACTGGAGGGCGTGGGGAGGGAAGGGGTGTTATGGGGGGATGGGTTGGAGAAGAAGAGGGGAAGGGGAAGGTTCCTGGCCCTTCTCCTGATGAGCCTAGTAAAATTTAAGTTGTGGGTGGCAAGAGGGGAGAGGGGGGAAGTAAAACCGGGATGGACAGTGAGGGGGGTGTGTGAGATGGTTGCGGCAGACGTGGAGAGGAGGTTTCAGTGGGACGTCTTGAAATGGGGCTTCCACGCTGCACTGGAAAAATGGAAAATTTTATTGTGATGGGTTGTGCTGGTGGGGTAAAAGAGACTGTGGGACATCGGGACTGTAGGGTTGGGGCGGAGAAGGGAAAATAGTGATGCAGGTCCAGTGGGGACATGCTGAACGTGTCTGTAAATAGAAATGTATATAATGTATATAATGTATATAATGTATATAGTATGTGGGTTGAATTTGTGGCACAATGAGGAGGCACGGTACCTCCTTCTGCGCGTGAAGTGGGCTGAGGGACAGATGGAAGTCTGGGGGTCTCAGCATTGATGATCGTGCTGTAAAATCAGATGAAGGGGATACGGTCTGAGTGTTTAAAAAAAAAAAAAAAAAAAAAAAAAAAAATCTGTTCTTATCAGTTTAATATCTGATACGTCCCCTATCTGGGGACTACATATTAAACGGATTTTTGAGACTGGGAGTCGGAGAAGGAGCTTGCTCCGTCCGCTCCACGCATCGACCCGGTATTGCAGTACGTCCGGGAACGGTGCGCCTCTATTTTTGGGTGCAAAGGAAAGGTGAATGCTGCTGCTGCTTCTGCTTCTTTTTCTTCATGGAGTAGACAAGCAACTGAGTCCTTGTGGGGGTTTATTATTATTATTTTTTTAAATAAAAGAAATAGTTTTATCGTGTGTCTTTCTTTCGTTCTTTTTATCTTTCTATCATTCTTCGTCAGCTAGCTGGGTAAGTGAAGTTAGTTAAGTAAGTCAGCTAGCAAGCCGGTTTGCAGCGGTCCGTGGCTCGCTTGCGCCCTCTGCCAGTCGGGCGGTTATTGCGTCTCCTCTCCCTCTTCCGCAGAAAACGCGGGGGGGCGCCGGCGGACAACTCTGGGCCTGCGGCTCCGGGCCGGGAGGGCCTACGGCGGCTGGTGACGGCGAGAGGCCACGTGTGCTCGGGTTTCTCTTCATCACGCACAAATCTTTCGCCTTTTACTAAAGATTTCCATGGAGAGGAACACTCCTGAGTTTGTGCTATTTTTGGATGCTCCGCCCGCCGGACGGGGCGACTTTTCTGTTCTTAAGAGAGCTTGTTGATGACTTGTTGCCACGTGTCCCTGGTTTGTGACTTGTCAGGTACATGTGTTATAGAGTATGGACTGCCTCCTTGCTTGCTTAGCTAGGTAATTACATAGCTGTTCTGCGAGTGCTTGTGCAATTAAACAGCGATAAGAGCCTTTAGCATGTATGTAGCTACCGTGGCAGGGGACGTGGGGCTTTGTGGGTGGGTGGGTGGGGCTGAGGTGACGGCCAGAGGTCCCGGGGGAAGTGTTGAGGGGGCCCCGGACCAATGGCGAGCGGGGACTAGGTCCGGCCGGACCCCGCGATCGGATTCCCGGCCCCCTGGGCGGCGGCGGCCAGCTGTGGCCAATTTTCAGGCCATCGCTTCTCGGCCTTTTGGCTAAGATCAAGAGGATTTACAGCGATGACGACGGAAGACAGAGGAGTGCCGGTCCACAGGATGCGGCTTCAGAATACTGTGCGTTTGGAGATGGCGAGTAATGCCCAAAGAAGAAAAGATTTCAACATTGGTTTTTGCGTCAAAGAGTTGTTACAAGGAGTCTTTTCCATTGACCCGGAGAGTGTGTATTGTCTGCAAGATTTTTCAAATAGAGGTTTCTTTGACCTCACTTTTTTTTCGGAAGTTGCATGCTTCAAGTTTCACCGGGCCTACATGGAGAAAAAGGAGGAAGCCATTTTGGAGGGGATCGCGGTGCATCTGCTATACACCAAGCCGCTACACGTCCATTGACCATTCACCTCTACAACCCTTTTGTAAAGGAGGAGGACATTTTGGGATTCCTGGCAAGGTACTGCAGCGACATCAGAGAGGGCCGCAAGGTAAGAGACAAATACGGGTTCTGGAATGGGAAAAGACAGTACAATGTGCGCCTTAAACCTGACACTAAGGGGGTGGGAGGTTTAACCCACCCGCCGGGGTCGTTTGCAATTGGGCCAAACCGAGGCTACTTATGGTACCCCGGACAGCCGGTGTACTGCAGGAAGTGCGGGGGGTTTGGACATGTGAAGCAGGACTGCATTGAAAAGAAGTGTAGGCACTGTTTGGCGGAGGACCATGAGGCGAAGGACTGCACGGCCCCAAAGGCCTGCAACTTGTGTGGAAGTGGGGAGCACATGTACAGGAACTTCCCAGAAAGGAGAGTCTCTTATGCCGCCATGCTTAGGGCGGGGTCTTCGGCCTCAGGCGGGACGAAGTACTGGCAGGCCAGCTGCGCCCCCTGGTGCAATGGAGGTGGTACCGTCAGTGGAGGTGACTGGTCCGGGTGCTTCAGCGCTGGAGACGGAGGTGGTCCCTGCGCAGGCAGCAGCCTTAGCTGTGACGATGGCTACTGGCTCGGTGGAGGTGGGGAAGGTAGCGGTACCTGAGGTGCGGAAAGCAGCTGCAGAGGAGGCGACAGGCCTGGTCCAAACGCCTGCTCCAGAGGTGGTCCTAGTGGAGGCGCCGGTGGAGAGGTTGGGCCCAGAGCTGGGGAGGATGCATGTGATGGATCCAGTGGAGGCCCCGGGGGAGGTCACCGGAGCAGGGCCGGTTGCAGTGGTGACTGGCGGGTCTGGGGGATTCTACAAGGTCTTTGGAGCTGTGGGTGCGAAGCCCTTGCTAAGGGGGGCTTCCACAAAAATAACCTCGGAGAAGAGGGAGCAGGGAGAAGCGCAGAAGGCTGTCAGCGGAGGGGACGGTGTGGAGAGCGGGTCACCTGACCTGTTCTCACAAGAGCAAGCAGGCACCCTGGTGGAGGGCCTTTCTGCCACTGCAGAGGCAGTGGGACTGCTGACCATAGCAGACCTGGAGACCCCCGCGCTGTGGGGGGACAGCCCGTACAGCGAAGGGGAAGAAGTGGGGGGACAGCCCGTACAGCGAAGGGGAAGAAATGGCGGACTGGGCCAGAGCGGCAGGAAGGAAGAGGAACAGGTCAGGAGAGAAGGGCGGGCCACAGGAGGCTGCATGCCAGGTCATGCTGGCCAACAGGTGTTGGGCGACTTGGAGATGGAGGCCGGGTCACCATCCGGGCTTATTGAGGGGTGGGATGTAGAAGGCCTGGCAAAGGCCATGGGAATGCCCTCAGGCCAAAGGGGTGGAGAGGGTGAGGGGGACATGGATGGACAATAAGAAAGTATTGTGGTTAGTATTTTATTTTCTTTTTTTTCATGGAACTGTCAGTAATGACTTTAAATGTGCGGGGCCTGAGAGACTATGCCAAAAGGGTTTCAGTTTTTGATTTTATAGCCTCTGTAAAGTGCACAATTTGTTTTATCCAGTGTGTGCGGACTGGGAAAGTCATACCTGTGTTCTTTTCAGATCATGATGGGGTGATATTCAGCGTGGTGTCTGATGCACCTGTGTTTGGGCCTGGGTACTTGAGGCTGTTTCCTGTTTGAACTTCGATGTGTGTTTGCTACAAGAGGTGCACTTGAGGGATGGGGATGATGTTAGGAGGTTTTCTAAGGAGTGGGTGAGAGGGGAATCTAGGTGGGGGATTGGGGGAGTGCACTCAACTGGTGTGGGGATTTTGTTTGGGAGGAGGGACTTTAAAATAGTAAATTGTTTTTCTGTTGTGCAGGGGAGGGTGTTATTAGTTGATTTTGTTTGGAGGGGATTTAGTTTTAGGGTAGTGAATGTGTATGCTCCCGCAGGCCAGGTGGGGAGGAGAGAGTTATTTTTGAGTTTGGTGGTTTTGTGTTCAACAAGGTTTTTGGTTTTGGGAGGGGACTTTAATGTGTGTTTGGACAAAGGAGGGATATGAGTTTAAAGGGTCTGGTGACTGATCAATGGTTTTAGTTTGGTGGATTCTTTTCGGGTGGTTAAGAAAAATGATGCAGGTTTCACATGGGGGAACACTAGGGGGAGCCAGAGCCGGATTGATTATATTTTTGTACCAAAGGGACAGGGAATCAGGCACGCAGGGGTTACACCAGTTTGGTTTTCAGATCATTTACTTTTGTCGATGGGTGTTATTGTTTCAGTTATGACTTTTGGTAGGGGGTATTGGAAGCTGAACGTTGATTTGATTAGAGAGGGGGAATTTAGAGCACAATTTGTTGAAGTTTATAAGGGGTGGGTTAATTTGAGGTCTTTTTTCAGTTCTTGGGCAGAGTGGTGGGAGTTAAAGCACGAGTGGGAATATTTGCACGAAAATATGTGAAGTGGAAAAATAATAGGAAATTAGGGGAGTTTCGTGCAGTAAGGAGGAGACTGCAATGTCTGTATGAGGAGTGGAATAAGGGAGGGGAGTTGGACACTGAGGAGGTGGACAAATTAAAACAGTGGCAGAGGAGGTGGTGCGAGGAAAGGGCAGGGGTGTTTAGATTTAAAGCACAAAAGGAGGTTTTTGAGAAGGACGAAAAGTGTAGTGTGTTCTTTCAGTCTGTGAAAGCTGCAGGTGAGAGGGCAGTGATTCATGGACTGAGGGGACAGGATGGGAAGGTTCATAAGGGGGTGAAGGGCATGCTCGGCGTGGCTACGGCCTTTTATAGGCAAATGTTTGGAGAGCAGGAAGTGGACAGGCAGAGGGTGGAACATAATTTAGGGTTCCTGGAGGCAAGGGTGCCAGAGGAGGTAAGGGAGGCGCTGGAGCTCCCTTTCACAATGGAGGCATTAGAAGAAGCACTCAAAGGGATGAAAAGAGGGAAGGTTCCAGGGAGGGATGGGATCCCAATGGGGGTTTTATTTGGAATTCTGGGAGGTTTTAGGAAAAGATTTACTGAAGGTGGTGAACCACATTTTTGTCTCGGGGGTGTTAAGTCCCTCCATGAGAGAGGGAGTGGTCTCGCTTTTATTTAAGAAGGGGGACCCAGAGCTACTGGGGAACTGGTGACCCTTGACTTTGTTAGGGGTTGATTACAAGTTAATTGCCAGAGTACTTGCGGCAAGGCTGGGCAAGGCCATGCCGCACGTAGTACATAGTGACAAGACGTGTGGGGTTGAGGGTAGGTCAGTTTTGTTTAACTTACAATTGATAAGGGATACACTGAGTTGGGTGGAGGATAGAGGCCTTCCCTGATTCTGGTGAGTCTGGACCAGGAGAAGGCCTTCGATAGGGTGAGTCACTATTTTTTATTTCAAGTTTTACAGCATTTGGGTTTTGGTGTCAACTTCAGAAGGTGGTTGAACATTCTATATTCTGGGGTTGGCAGCAGAATAAAAGTGAACGGGCACGTTGAGGATTTAGTGTCACAGACGAGGGGGGTGCGGCAGGGATGTCCCCTGTCCCCCCTCCTCTATGTATTATATTTGGAGCCTTTGGCTGCTGCAATCCGGGCTAACAGAAGGGTGGAGGGATTGTGGTTGCCGGGGGGGGTGGAGAGGTCGTAAAGACGGCAGTGTATGCGGGCAACATGACGTTGTTCCTTACAAGTGACAGAAGCGTAGAGGCAGCATTAGAGGTGGTGAGGAATTTTGGCAGAGCATCAGGGTCAGCAGTAAATATAGACAAGAGCAGGATGAAGTGTTTTGGGTCCTGGGCAGGAAGGAGGGAAAGGATTGGTGGAATGGAGGTGTGTGAAGGCCCGATAAGGATACTAGGGGTGGACTTCCAGAGCAGGGAGAGTAGTGTTATCAACTGGGAGAGGAGAATAGCGGTCGCAAAGCGTAAGCTGGGACAGTGGCAGCAGAGGCCACTTTCTTTAAGTGGTAAAGTTATAGTACTGAAGGCAGATATTCTGCCATCATTGATTTATATAAGTTATGTTTTTCCGTTGCCAGCGCGGCTGCGCAAAGGATTGACAAGGGTTTTTTGGTTTATGTGGGGGTCGTATGAATACGTGCAGAGAGCACGTATGTACCAGCCTGTTGGGGAGGGAGGGCGTGATGTGCCATGTTTTGGATTGAAATTTGACGTGTTGTTTTTTTGTAATTTGTGTGTGGCGCTCACGGGCCCTACAGTGCATAAATTTCAGTTGTTTCTTTTTGGTTTATTGCCAGCATGAGGAATGTGGGCACATGGCGGAATGCGGTACCTAAGGCAGAAACTGTGCCCAGGCATTATAGGCATGCGCATATGTGGTCACGGAGGTATAAGGAGTGCCAGGACCCGGCATTGGCTATCGCGCACAGGAAATTGTACGCGGAGCTGAGGGCAAAGTTGAAGCCAGGATTGGTCAGTGGGGTGTCTAAAGAGGTGTGGGATCGGGTGCAGGCCAAAGCGTTGGGGAATAGGCTGAGGGACCTGAATTGGCTAGTAGCGCTCAACAGGCTGCCGGTTCGGGACACACTGTATCGGCATGGTATTTCGAAAAATCAATTCTGCCCCAGAAATAATTGTTTTGGGGTAGAAACGGTGGACCATGCGCTATGGGGTTGCGGTTTTGCGAAGGAGGTGTGGGGGGAAGTTAAACGGTATTTCCCACGTCTGCAGGGCCTGACGCTGTGGGGAGTGCTCTTTGGGGAGGGTCTGAAAGGGGAAAGGGGAAGGGAGGTATTCTTGGCACAGTTGGTAGTCTCACTGGTCAAAAAGGCCTTGTGGGACGCACGCTGCATGGCAGTGAGATGCAATGTGGAGGGGAAGGCGAAGGGAGTAGGTGGGTGGGTTAGAAGAGAGTTTTTATCGGACTGTCCGGACTCTGAAACCGCTGTATCCGTTAGTAGTTGAGTGGTGGGAAGACTCCAAGGGGCGTTTCCGAGAGTTCTGCAGGAGGTACAGCAGCGCTGTGCAGAAAAAGGAAAGGGGGGAGCTCAGGAAATGGACTTCTTGTTTAGAATATCTGCACGGGCAGCTGAACAAGGGAGCAGCAGTGGAGTGGGCAGTGTACGAAGGGGTGAAGAGGAGGATTTTGGATGGGAGAGCTCGCTCCCTAGCGTTTCAGGCAAGAGTGCGGGAGCTGGAGGAGGGGGAGAGGCCTTCGGCCCATTTTGTGCAGGCTGTAAAGGCCAAGCGGAACGCTGCTGTGATGGTGGGTTTGGAGTCAGAGCAGGGGGTAGTGACGGAGACCGAGAAAATGTTGGACGTCGCCGAAACATACTACGCCAACCTCTTTAGCTGGCGGGAGTGTAATCTGGCAGTGCAAGAGGCACTACTGAGTTGTGTGGGGGCTAGTTTAGGGGAGGAGGAGGCGCTGGCCTTGGAGACGCCGTTGTCTTTGGAGGAGGTGACAGCGGCGCTGCACACAATGAAGGACGGGAAGTCGCCAGGGCATGACGGGTTTCCGAAGGAGTTTTACACTGCCTTTTGGGGACTGATTGGGCCCGACCTCTTGGAAGTGTACAGGATTCTGTTGGAGGAGGGGATCCTGGCAGATTCAATGATGAAGGGGGTTGCAACGCTGGTGTTCAAGGCAGGGTGCAGAAGGAATTTGGGGAACTGGCGTCCTTTAACGTTGCTGACAGTGGATTACAAGCTACTGGCAAAAGCAGCAACAGTGAGGCTAAAGCAGGTGATGGGCAGCCTGGTGAATCAAGATCAAACGTGTGGGGTGCCAGGCCGGTCTGTTGCGTGGAACTTGATCTTGACAAGAGATGTTCTCGACTGGGCGGAGGATAGGAAAGTTCCTTTAGCCTTGGTGAGCCTAGATCAGGAAAAAGCATTTGATCGGGTCCAGCACCAATTCCTCTTTAGGGTGTTGGAGAGGATGGGGTTTGGGCCAGGCTTTAGGAGCTGGGTGCGTATGCTGTACAACCAGGTGTACAGCTGCATCAGGGTGAACGGGCACCTGAGTGAGGCAGTGCAGCAGGCGGGTGGGGTGAGGCAGGGGTGCCCACTCTCCCCCCTGCTGTACGTGCTGACTATAGCTATGATGTGTTTATTTTGCAATGTATTTATTTATTCTTCTGTACAGCACTTTGGTCAGCCATGGCTGTTTTAAAGTGCTTAACAAATAAAATTGGATTGGATTGGATTGGATGGAACCCTTTGCAGAGCTGGTGAGGCAGGACCCGGAAATAGATGGGTTTGCGATTCCGGGGGCAGCAGGGAACAGGTTGAGGATTCAGCAATATGCTGATGACACAACCTGTTTCGTGTCATCAGTGAAGGCCCTAAAGAGGGTCAGAGCATTAACCGAGAAGTTTGCTGAGGGCACAGGTTCAAAAGTAAACGTGCAAAAATCAGCGGTTTTGTTCTGCGGGAGATGGGTGGAGGACACCAGTGATTGCGGGGGTTTCCGACGGTGTGAGGAAGGCTTGAAAATCCTCTGCGTCTGGTTCTACCAAAGGGATAGCGCCGCACACAATTGGAGGTCCAGGCTGGGAGTGATATGTGCGTGCTTGGGGCTCTGGGCACAGCGCAGGCTCTCAATCACTGGGCGGGTGGTGGTGCTGAAGGCAGTGGTGCTACCAATGCTATTGCACCTGGCATACATATTTCCCATCCCAGGCCGGGTGAAGCTGGCCCTGAACAGAGCAGTTTTTCAGTTTATGTGGAGTGGGAAATATGAATACGTTAGCCGAGAGGTGATGTACTTGCCAGTAGACAAGGGTGGGCGGGGGGTGCCCAGGCTCTCCTTAAAACTAGAGGGGATCTACACTAGTTTTGTGTGTAGCGTGGTTTTAAAGAGAGCAGTGCACAAATGTTTTTATTTGGCGAGAATGTACCTGGCAAACGCACTCAGACATGTGGAACCACTCAGCCACACGGTACCAAGGGTGGAGGATTTGCCCCTCCCCTATCGGGAGGCGGTGCGCTGCCTGAGGAGGAGCACGGCAGCAAGAACGAGGGAGGAGATCATAGACCACCGGGCCTTATATAAAGAGCTGGATACAGGGCAGGTCTCGGCCTCTGTGGGGCTTCCGAGGGGGGTGGAGTGGGACAAAATAAGTGGGGGGAAAGTCTCAGGAGAGGTGAAAGATATGCACTGGCGATGTGCTTGGGGCAGACTACCAGTGCGGGAGGTGCTCTATCGGCACGGGTGTGCGCACAGTGAAGCGTGCCCGAGGGGGTGCGGGGCGCCGGAAACGATTGGGCACGCTTTTTGGGAGTGTCCCTTCACCTTGAAATACTGGAGGGAAGTGCAGGACATGTTGCAAGGGGTGGGAATTGCAGTGGTCCTATCGAAAAGGAAAACTGTGCAGGGGGAAGGAGTGTGGGGGCCCGGGGAGAAGAGATCAGCGCTGCTCTGGAAGGTGCTGGGATATGCGAAAGTGGTTTTATGGGAGGATAGGATGGTAGTGGTGGGGAAGAGGGTCAGGCATCTCTTTAGAGACTGCCCTCTCTCGTACGCGAACAGGGCTAGGAACACCGCGCCCCCTCCACCATCTGCTGCCCCCCCTTCGGCCCCACCGCCTCCCCCGCCCACCCCCATGCCACGCACCAGACCACCCACTCCTACCCCCTCCCAGCCAGGAAGCCCACCCCCACATGCACAGACCTCAGCACAAGACCCTATCCTCTGCATCACCACCGCCGGAACCCCCAACTCCACAGCGTCCCCTGCTGAATTAGGTCCCACCAACCCCGTCACCGTCACTGTCAAGGAGGAACCTGACTCCGACACCCCCATTGTGGTGTTGGAGTCAGACTCCTCAACCTCAGAATCCGATTCAATTACACCTTGGCAAAAAATCAAAAAAAGGAAGGGCAAACGCGTCAGATCACCAACAACAGCAAAACAACAACCACCCAGTCAACCTCCCAACCCAGCAATAGTTCGCCATACAACAAAATCCACAAAACAATTGACACAGTTACATTCTAAACCGGTACACAGAACACAACTTGCAGCCAGGCCTGAGCCCCCTCCCCGCCCTACAAAACCACCTACACCACCGCCCATACACCACACAGAAATCTTACAAACCACCATCACCGCCCACCCAAGAATCACTAGGGACCAGCCAGCCTCCGGTCCAGACTCTGTTAAAGGGCATGGAGCATCAACCTCCTCTCACTGTCCCCTCTCGTACGCGAACAGGGCTAGGAGCACCGCGCCCCCTCCCAGCCTGGAAGCCCAACCCCACACGCACACACCTCAGCACAAGACCCTACCCTCTGTATCCCCACCGCCAGAACCCCCAATTCCACAGTGTCCTCTGCTGACCTAGGCCCCACCAACCCCGTCACCGTCACTGTTAAGGAGGAGCCTGACTCTGACACCCCCATTGTGGTGTTGGAGTCAGACTCCTCAACCTCAGAATCAGACTCTATCACACCGTGGCAAAAAATTAGGAAGAAGAAGGGCAAACGCATCCGATCACCTACAACAGCACAACAACAACCTAGTCAACCTCCCAACCAAGCAATAGTTCGCCACATAACAACTAAATCTACAAAACCATTGAAACAGTTAAATTCAGAAAGCCATTGCAGCCAGGCCTGAGCCCCCTCCCCGCCCTACAAAGTCACCTACACCATCGTCCGTACATCGCACAGAAACCTTACACACTTCCATCACTGCCCAACCAACAATTATTAGGGACCAGCCAGCCTCCGGTCCAGACCCTGTTAAAGGATCTGGAGCATCAACCTCCTCTCAGGGCCCTCCAGGGACTGGGGGGAAGCC
>NC_057950.1:27731155-27793074 GCF_018555375.3 Anguilla rostrata | reverse complement strand
TCATATTTACACGCCTGCAGATCAGTTGTTAAATAGATTTGTTAATCACCGCTGAGTGTTAATTTTTATTCGTTTAAAAGTGACTTGCGAACGATCGGTCAGCTAGCGTCACCCAGCAAGTGAACACCACAACCGGCGATGGAGTAGCAGTTACTGGCTCATTAACCTACTGTGGCGAAAACCTGCGGTGATAACTTGCTCGGTAACAGCAGGTCTACCAGACAGTTATATGAAAATTAACCTAGTCAAATCACCAGTACACATCTCTGATTGATTGACCATCAGTGTAGTCGACGTTCTTCCCGTGGTTCATATTTCTAATGCGTGAGCTAACCACGGATAGCCTACTTAGCTCACTGGCAAACTGATGTGCTAGCTAAGCATATTCGTTTTGCTCAGAAACATAAATTGAAGATAAATGAACATAATTTTATTATTAATGTCATTCATATAACGTGATTACATGACACAGTACAGTCACGGATGGAAATTACGTAAACATTTGATAATATATTTTAAAACATAACGGCAGAAAGTCAACTTGCCTCGAGTTCGTACTGCAATCATTCGTTCAGGTTGATTGGCTTTTCCCCACCGGACTGTCAATCACATTGTAAATCACAGAACCGCTAAACTCTATGGTTTTGGCTCCAAATCGACAACATGGCCGTGCCCGCCATTGCGTCAATGGGGGACGTCACAGTAGCTTTGTCCATATTTTTTTTACAGGCTCTTCTTCTCACCATAGTATTTCGCACTGCCGGCTCGTAAGAAAATATTTTTTTTTATAACGCATACAGATGTTTGATTCAGCGCAGTGTACAAGTATCTGACACATTAAAATATTTTTTTACTTCGGCGAACTTAGGAGAGATACAGAACACAGGCAATTAACCCAGACGGTTTTCCAATGTAAGTGTGCAGCTTTACTGTGTAGTCGACCATAAATTAGCATACATGCTAGCCCCACCCGAAGCCTCGTTAGCTAGCTAGCTAACTAACTATACGCTAACTATAGTTTTTAATATTAACTAGCTAACGTTATACAAATGATTATAACTTAATTTGTACTCACCTTACAATTCTTCTTCCACCCACGACGTTCACTTTCATAATGTTACCGTTAATTTGCAAGTTACTGTGTTGTCGATCATTTATCATATATATATATCCCCATCAGAACTCTCGTTAGCTAACCATCTAGTTAGTTAACTAGGGTTCGGATGGGGCTACGATACCACAAAGCAACCGTTAGCCTCCTTTTTGCAGTTCCGTTTACTACACACAAAAGTCACGGGAAGGTCGTGGAATTGAATAAAACGCTACAACTTTAAATATTACCCATATGATTAGAACAATTTGTACTCACCTGTAATTCTTCTGTTCTTTTTCGGCTTTCTGTTGTCTCTCCCCTGCTCCAACTTCGCGCTGCTTTCCCATAAGCCACTTGACGCACGAGGTACGTAGCCACGTGATGATGCACACGTTGCCAACTTCGCCCCATTTTCAACTCCACATATATTATTTAGTTAAGATAACATCGTATTTTGAATCTCATAAAAAAAACAAAGTACAAAAATGGCAAGTTACTCACACATACAAGACATACACCGTCAATAACTCATTCATTCAGACTGCCAAAATCCAGGCCTGCCATAAAAGTATTGATATCAAAATGACGCCAAGTTACGCTACTACAAACAATATAGGCTATCTTGCCTCACCGAAATTTAATAACATGTATTCCAAAGCAATGCTACCCAATATTTCCTCAATTCTTTCAAGTCATTTATCATAGTTCACTCAAGAACTATGATAAATGATCGACAACACAGTAACTTTCAAATTAACGTTAACATTATGAAGGTGAACGTCGTGGGTGGAAGAAGAATTGTAAGGTGAGTACAAATTAAGTTATAATCATTTGTATAACGTTAGCTAGTTAATATTCAATTCCACGACCTTCCCGTGACTTTTGTGTGTAGTAAACGGAACTGCAAAAAGGAGGCTAACGGTTTCTTTGTGGTATCGTAGCCCCATCCGAACCATAGTTAACTAACTAGCTAGCTGGCTTGCTAACGATGGTTAGCTAACGAGAGTTCTGATGGGGCTATGATAAATAATCAACAACACAGTAACATTATGAAAGTGAACGTCGTGGGTGGAAGAAGAATTGTAAGGTGAGTACAAATTAAGTTATCATTTGTATAACGTTAGCTAGTTAATATTAAAAACTGTATAGTTAGCGTTATCGTGTAGTTAGCTTGCTAGCTAACGAGGCTTCGGGTGGGGCTAGCATGTATGCTAATTTATGGTCGACTACACAGTAAAGCTGCACACTTCCATTGGAAAACCGTCTGGGTTAATTGCCTGTGTTCTGTATCTCTCCTATGCAGCCAAAGTTCACCGAAGTAAAAAAATATTTTAATGTGTCAGTTACTTGTACACTGCGCTGAATAAAACCAGTGATTCAACATCTGTATGCGTTATAAAAAAATATTTACTTACGAGCCGGCAGCATGAAATACTATGGTGAGAAGAAGAGCCTGTAAAAAAAATATGGACAAAGCTACTGTGACGTCCCCCATTGACGCAATGGCGGGCTTCTTCTTCTTCTTCTTCTTCCGTGTTGTTTAACGGCAGCTTGCATCCTTGAAAGTTGCATTACTGCCACCTTTCGGAGTAAGTTAACTCCTACAGCTTATTGCCTGTCACACTTTTATTATCAGTCCCGTTCCCCGAAGGTAGTTGATAAAACATCTCCTCCCCTGCCCACTAGCACCACACTCCAGTACATCCCTCAATCCTGCTCCTGTTATCCCCAATCTTCCCATTTCCTCCATCATATCCTTCCTTTCCGACCCATATTTACTGCAGTTAATGATAATGTGTTCTGAGGTTTCTGGTACCCGACAGATTTCACAAAGACCGGTTGGATGTTTACCTATAAGATGAAGCTGCTGCGTAAATTGCTGTGTCCTATTCTTAATCTTGATATTACAACCTCCTCTCTTCTGTTTCCTCCCCTCTTTCTTACACTGCCTACTCTATTTTGTATCCGATGTAAATGTCTCCCCTTCTCTCCTGATCCCAGTGCTGCTGCCATTCTTTATTGATATTTCCCCACACAACGCCCTTTCCCTCTGACTTTGATAACTTAATATTAATTTCAACACTTCCCTTTTGACTGCTTCTTTTGCCAACATATCTGCTCTCTCGTTTCCCGGGATATCTGAATGTGCTGGGACCCACATGAATGTAACATTTTTCCCTTGCCTAACCACTCTTGAATTGGCGAACAAGATTTCATACAGCAGATCCTGGTGATTTCTGGCTGTACCCGTCTTAATACTCGCAATGGCCGACACAGAATCACTACATATTACTATTTTGTTAACCCTACCCGTTCAGCCCATTCTAATGCCATCAATATGGCAAACAATTCAACAGCATACACACTTAAACAATCCGATGTTCTCTTGCTAATTCCCACTTGACAACTAGGCACAGCAACTGCAGCCCCTGTCGCATCTGTCTGCGGATCCTTTGATCCATCTGTAAAAATCTGAACACTGCCTTTATACTTACAGTCCCTATAGTTATAATATTCACTAACTAAGTCAGCATTCTTATTACTATGCTTAATCTTAAGTAATTCTAGATCTACCCCCACACTTTCTAATTCCCAGACAGGTCTAACAGGCCACACCACAGTTTCGCCAAATTCTTTATCATATACTCCCATATCTCTTGCCACTTGATCTCCTGCCCATCCAAAACTTGATTTTTCCATCCTGTCCTTCTCCCAGCTTGTCTGCAGTACCCTTTTTGTTGGATGACTATCTCCATGCCCCCTTAGATTAACCCAGTAGTTAGCCATCAGCTGCTTCCGACGCAACCACAGTGGCATTTCACCTGCTTCCACTTGGAGTGCACACACTGGGGAAGTTTTAACCGCTCCTAAACACACTCGTAAGGCCCGAGCTTGTATAACATCTAGGTCCGCCAGCACAGATTTTGCTGCTGATCCATATACAATACTTCCATAGTCTAATCTTGATCTAATTAAGGCTACATAAATATATTTCAGAGATGCTATATCAGCTCCCCACTCCAATCCTGCAAGACACCTCATGACATTTATCACTTTCTTACATCTACTAACAACATATCTAATATGCTCCCTCCATGTTAACCTCATATCAAAATATACTCCCAAAAAACGAAAACTCACAACTTTCTCTAAATTATTCCCATACAATTTCAAATTGCATTCCCTGAGTTTCTTTCTTGTAAAGAGCATAGATTTTGTTTTTTCAACCGAAAATTTAACTCCCCACTTTGTTCCCCACTTTTCAACTTGATTAATTCCATCTTGCACTTTCTTCACTATGTGTTCAACATTTCTCCCTCTTTTCCACAAAGCCCCATCATCTGCAAACAATGACTTCCCCATATCCATAGGGATATTCATAAATATGTCGTTTATCATGATGGAAAATAAAGTTGGACTTACTACACTTCCCTGAGGTGTCCCGTTTTCCACAACATATTTGGTTGATAAATCTGACCCTATCTTCACCTGAATAGTCCTTCCATCTAAAAAGTCCATTACCCAATTAAACATTTTCCCTCCGACTCCCATTACGTGCAGTTTGATTAGAAGTCCCTCTCTCCATAGCATATCATACGCTTTCTCAACATCAAAAACACTGCAGCCACTGTCTCTTTATTTACTTGCGCTTTCCTTATTTCATTCTCCAGACACAACATTGGATCCATAGTATTCCTTCCTCTCCTGAACCCACTTTGATAGGACGCCACCATACCTCCTTTTTCCAAAAATACATTAACCTCTCATTTATCATACGTTCCATTAACTTACAAATGTGAGATGTCAAGGCAATTGGTCTATAGTTTCCAGGCCTGCTGGCATCTTTTCCAGGTTTCCTTATTGGAATAATTATCGCCTCCTTCCAGCTCCTTGGCATTCTCCCTCTTCCCACACTTTATTATACAGAGACAACAATTTCCCCAGACTTCCTACACTCAGATGTCTTAACATGCTATAACATATCTCATCTTTACCCGGTGCTGTCTTTCCCGTTTTATCTAGTGCCCTTTTTAATTCTCCCATATTGAAAGGTACATTCTGTCCATCATCATTACTATCCTTTCTGCATAAAGCCTCCATATTTTCAGACTTTGTTTTCTCTTTGCCTCTTCTTCCTTCTACTGATAAATTATTGGAGCTATGTACCCTAACAAACGTATTTGCCAATAACTCTGCCTTTTCCTTATTTGTTACTGCAGTCCCATCTCCATCGGTCAGAGCCGGATAACTCCACTCCTCCTGTCCCCTCCCATCTTTTTTATCATCCCCCATACTTCTCCCACCTGAGTTGTGTTTCCAATTGTACCACAGTACTTTCTCCAATGGGTCCTTTTTGTCTGTCTTATTATCCTCCTTACTACTGCCTGGGCCTGCTTGTACTGAATCATATGTTGAAAATTATGAGTTCTTTTGACTAGTTTAAACGCCTTATTTCTATTTCTCACTGCTTCCTTACACTTATCACCCCACCATGGTACCACTTTCTTCTTCATACTACCTTTACTTTTAGGAATGGATTCGACTGCAGCTGTCATTATGCCTTGCTTTATTTTGCTGTCAAGTGACTCTATGTCCATTCTATCATTAACTTGACTTAAATATCTATCACTTCCTTCCAGAAATTTCTCCCAATCAGCTTTCCCAAGGATCCATTTCCCACCTGTGTTCTCTATGGTCAATGAGACAGCAATATTTATCTTACACCAGACTGGGTAATGATCACTCCCTATAGTACCTTCTTGGTACACTGTCCAATCACACACTGTTGCTATGTTGTTTGACACAAGTGTAAGATCAAGCACAGACTCTCTCCCTGAATTAACATCTATTCTTGTACTACTGCCATCATTTAAACATACTAAGTTATTTTCATCTAACAACTCTTCTATCACCTGACCATTAGCATCTGTTCTGTCACTCCCCCATAATGTGTTATGTCCATTAAAATCACCACACCAAACCGTGCTACTACCATTCTGCCCTTCTATCTCTTCAAGCTTACTTAACTCTAGCCTTTTGCATGGATTATAGTAATTCACAATCACCAACTCTTTCCTTTCTGCCCACACTTTTACTACCACATACTCTTGCTCATTACCTATACCTATTACTCTGTAAGGGATACCTTGCTTTACAAAAGTGACACATCCTCCTCCTCCCCCCTCTGTCCTATCTCGCCTCACTGCCACATAACCATATAAAACAAAATCCAAATTAGACTTTAACCAGGACTCTTGAATACACACAATGTCTGGTTTTTCTCTCCTACTGGCTACAAACTGCTTGAAATCTTGCCCATTAGCAACCAGGCTTCTCGCATTCCACTGAAGAATTAACATTATTAGTACAATCAACCCACACATGCCGTTTCTTGACTTGACTGTACACTGAGTTCATCCCTTACTTCTTCCCATTTTAAACCTATCATATCCAAGTGGTGTACTGCTGCTTTGACGATAACCTGAATCCTTTCTGTTTTAGATTTTATCTCAGCCGTTGCATTTATCACTCCTGCTATGAAAGTCACCAATTTCTTTTTCTCTATCCATGCAGTCTTCTTATCTTGCTTTTCTTTTGCTACCGCTTGTTCTTTGCTACATCCTCCTCCTTATTCTGTTTTTCCTGTCCTGCCATCTTAACTGCCTCAGCAAATGAGACTTTTTCCTTCCTCCTTATCTCCTGCACCTCCACCTCTCTTCTCAACACTTCACAACCCCAATAAGCCACACTATGATTCCCTCCACAGTTACAACATTTTGGTCTCACTCCCTCTCCACACTTCCCATACTCATGTTCCCCACCACATCTAGCACACCTTCTCTTCCCTTTGCACACCTTAGCCACATGCCCAAATTCCTGGCAGTTAAAACACCTCATTGGCTTTGGCATGAACTCTCTAACCCTGTATCTCACAAATCCAAAGTATAATTCCTTTGGGAGATCCTTTGTTTCAAACTCAATCAAAACGGTCTCAGTCTCTTCTTTCTCCACCCCCTTGTCATTCTTTTCGCACTTTTAACTAACCTATTCCGCACCCTTAAGTTCTCTACCAGTTGCTTCATGCTAACTACAAGAGGTAATCCAGAAATTACCCCCCTGCACCCACCACCCCTGTGCTCCCCCACTCTTACTACTTTGGCTACTTTAGCTTTTCCAACACTACTCATTTTCTTTGCCTTCTCCACCTGACCTTCATTGTCGCATCCTATAAGCAAATTTCCATCTCCCAAAACTCTTGCATACTTCACTTCTCCAATTTGTCCTCTAATAGTTTAGTTAGCTTCAGCGGATCAACTTTCTTTACTCCCCCTCTCCCTCAAATCTCACCACTATATTTATCACTCGTGCCTTCGGGTCCTCCTCCCTCTCGCTCCCCTCACTATCCGTTCCACCTGAGCTAGCTCCGTCCTCTTTTCTCTCTCTTTTACTTCTACTTCCCTTCATGCCTCTATTCCTCTCACCACCTGCCACTCACTCGCCCCCTTTCACCTTCTTCCATGCTGTCCCCATCCGTCTCCCTCCCCGCCATTTTGTCAAGGATTGTAAGGAGGAGCAGTGCAGGAATACCGTTCCGGACCTATGCAGGCCGTCGGTCGATATTCCTACAAAAGCTCTCCCCGACACCCAAACCTATTGCTACCACGTCCCGACGTCCGCAAAACAAAGTCAATATCGTTTAATCACTCAAAATAAAGCCAAACTACGTAAAAAAAACAAACAAAAAAAAAAAAAAAAAAAAAAAACAAACAAAACAAAACCAGCGTAACACAATTCACCCTTCCAGAGACAAGTTTTATTTTAAACTGTTGCCCGTCGACTCCGCATTATCGTTGACTTGTAGCTATCCAGCTAAAAGAAATCACTGGCGCTTTCCCTATTTTAAACCTTTTAAAGTATTTCTACACGGCTAACCCCGGCCGGAAATCCCAAGCCGGGATGCGCTCGTGCTTCTCTAAATCCTAATCTTTTCCGAAGTGTCCCCGCCTAACAGTCAAAAGAAAACAAAACAGAAGCCTTAAACTGTTTGAACTTTGCTCCCCGCAATGGCGGGCACGGCCATGTTGTCGATTTGGAGCCAAAACCATAGAGTTTAGCGATTCTGTGATTTACAATGTGATTGACAGTCCGGTGTGGAAAAGCCCATCAACCTGAACGAATGATTGCAGTACGAACTCGAGGCAAGCTGACTTTCTGCCGTTATGTTTTAAAATATATTATCAAATGTTTACGTAGTTTACTTTCCATCCGTGACTGTACTGTGTCATGTAATCACGTTATATATATGACATTAATTATTACGGTGTACGAGTTATTGACGGTGTATGTCTTGTATGTGTGAGTAACTTGGCATTTTTGTACGTTGAAAACGTGTTTTTTATGAGATATCATTTCTTTTTGCAAAGCCTTTTATTACGAGAGTGAGAAATGCGAAGTGACCCTGTAAGAAACGGTTGTGGATTATGGCTATCCTTGTGTGAATTTGTACAGTCTGATGAGCGTGTACGTTTAGCAGTTTCGGTTTGCTATATATGTAAAACAGTGGGTGTGACAATTGGTGTGGTGGCGTAATTGTAAACGCATCGGAAAAGGTGAAATATGGCCAGTGTATGTAGGCTACTCACGGATTTGACGGGCATCCAACGAGCCTTGATTGACAAAAGAATCAGCAAGCCCGTAGAATTAGAGCTGCCTAGGTCGCAACTTGTGTACCCTTCTGTCCTGCTCCGTTGTCTGTTATTTCGTGAAGATGCGCTTTTAGTGTTTGTAAGGTTTATAAGGCATGTTGATAGGCTTATCTGCAGGTAGGAATCCTCTTTGCTGTTTTGTTAAGCTGGAACCGGAAAAGTTGATAGTGGAGAATAGGAGCAGACGCATATGTCCCAGCAAGCTTTGCATATGAGAAAATAACAACAGTGTGAGATGAATTAGGCGAAATGATGAAATTGCGTAGTTGAAACCATATGTTTTTAGCAGAATGGGCATGTAGCCTAGGTGAAGGTTGACATGATCACAGACTATAGTGCGAAGTAAATGAAGTGACCATGAGCGAGCTTAGTTTCCTTATCAAACGGTAGCTATATATAACAGTCTGTATTAAACGTTAGTTGTTGAAGTGGAGGGTTAAATAACGTGTGCAATCTATTGCACTAATGTGTTTTTCTCATGTTCAGTGCTAGTAGTTATATTTATGAGTGAATCATGATATTAAATGTTATGTTTTAATGCGGAGTTGCAGAACGTACATACGTAGTAATTGTTTGTATGTGGCTAGATAGAGAACAGGGCGAGGTAACATGAATGTAGGAACGTGGCGTTTGCTGATAAGAAGGTTTTGTACGGTAGCCAAGTGAAGAAATATAGTTAGAAATGGCACAGTGGTGAACTGGTGTAACTTGTTAATAAAAGGAATACATTTGTCGTCATGAAATGCATATAGGTGGCCGTGAGTGAGTTTTGGTAAAGCAAATATAAGCGTAAGAAAATGTTAGTGTAAAAGAGGAAATTATCTGCCTGAGGGCGAGGCGGGATTCAAGCTTTAAACCGGAGGTTTACCAGTCTGTGACTTCGTTAGTGCAGCACCATGCCATAGCTATGCAATTCGTGAAATATCATTAGGAAACCTGCCGGTGGTTTTAAAGAAGAACACAGGCCAGTAAGCACAGAAGAGCTCCCGTGGAATCCATATGGTGTAGCAATATTGTAGCCGGTTAACAACTGAACGGTGAACAGGCGGGTAGATATGGTGAAAAAGCAATAATTGATAAGTAGTAGACAATTATTAGTGAGGGTCGAAGCAGGTTAAAGGAGTAACATGGTGGTTGAACGTGACACTTCCCAGTTGTCTTTAGGCGACAACAAAACAAATGTGCATAATGTCTTTTATTATTCAGTCATTTCAATGTACTTTAAAACATATTTTTCTAAGCCTAAATTTCCCACTATAAAAGTTCACCCGAACCGTCTGGGCGTGGTACTGAGAACTGTCAGTTAGCTACGATTGACAGACCGTGCCCCGTTACCATAGCTAGCCCCATGATAAGCGCTATTTTTGGGAGACTTTTCACAAGCTAGCTAGCTTAGTAGTATATGAAGTATCGATAGATAGCTAAGATAAGGACGTAGACTTATATCCAATTCAAATTTTTGCTATCTAGCTAGGCAAGTTAAGATGAAAGCACAACTATAACGTCCTCATAAAAGCAAACTAGCTAGCTAACGTTATCGATAACATTGCCTTCTGAAAGCAAACGACCTAGTTAGCTAGCTAAATGAATATAACCAGAAATAATCTAATAGTCCTTAAAAGGCACTCTAATTTAAGTGAACCTAACGTTAGTGAAATATTTGCATTGTCTTGCCCGTAAGCCAGCGGCGCGAACTATGGGTCTCGAGTTATCCATGGGTTTACGGGGCGTGGAAAGGGGAGTGGTTACTGTGTTCGTGAGGCACCAAGTTGAGAACTTTCTCAACCGGTTGAAAATAGGACGATAAATTTAAAACGCATATTTCTCCAAAAATACAGAGCGGACATATTTAATACTTTACTCATTGTGTTTCTTCAATGTCTCTTGTGCAAATAGCACATAAAACCGAGAAAGTGTGAAAATCACCATGGTACTCCTTTAAAGAAAGGTGTTCCTAGCTGGGTTTGAACGCACGACCCCATGTTCCCAAGACTGTAACCTTGCCCACTAGGCCACAGGCGGACTAGCTGTTTAAACTGGAAATGTTTCAGAGTAAAAAGGTATGGGTATTTTGCGTGTGTATGCGCGTTTTTGATTGGGTCATGTAGGTGAAGATTTGGCTGGTGTCAGTGAAATGTCCAATGGGGAGACATGTTGTTAGTGGGAGAGGCGGCAGGAAAAATAAGAATGAGAAGAAGAAGAAGAAGAAAGAGAAGAAGAAGAAGAAGAAGGAGAAAACGCAAAATCCCCTTAGTTTGGGGCTTTATTGTGTGGACATGTGAAGTTGTTTATGAATTCTGTCTGTTGAAATGGGGTCAGAATGTACAGAATTTAATGTTTTTAAGGGCTGAGTGTCTGTGGCTGTTGTGGTTATTTCTGTGGGGAACCCTGAAAAGTGCCAAACTCTCGGTGCTGTATAGGTATGGGGCATGCTCCCGCCAAGGTGTAACTTGGCGGGATGGCATACCTGCCATCCCAATCCCAATGGGAAAACTTTCATGTAGTTGAGAGGTTGTCAACTATTTTAACCCTCTGGGGTCTAAGGGTAAAATGAGGCACACTGGTGATTGTGCGATGCTCTGACATTTGTGTAAATTTCATCAACTTTATATACAGTGATTCCAAAGTGTTTCTTATCTTTGTTTTCAGCACAAACTCAGCTACAATAATATGGCAGCAGTAAGTAGGTCATAATCATGTGTGGATTGTAAACTGCTCAAAAAACTGTAAACAGTAGTTTTGAACATGCACAGGAATGTTGTAATAAAACACACTAAACAATTGTGACTAAGACTTTTGGTCACTGAAATGTGTTCATCAAGGTCTTGGCTATCAAAAGATGACAAAATATTTTAGCAAATCCAATGAGAAATATAAAATACATTGCTAAAAGTTAGTGTTGTGACTACTATTTTTCAACACCAGGTGAGAATGGGAGGGCAAATGGCCTTTCTGTAATGAATATGCATTGGGTAGGACGACCTGCCAGCTAAGTAGGCTATTCACACCTGGCCGCATGCCTCCCCACCATTAAGACTCAGTGAGCCATTTAGAAGACAGAAACAAAGACATCTTTTGATTTTCAGAACATTTACTGAAGCAAACTATACGCATGGAAGATGAGATGAGACTGGTGTACTCTTGCAACGCTTGCATGGCCTCTTAGCTAGTGGTGGACTAGGCCGTGTTTCCTGATCAGCATCTCTGTAAATATGATAAAAACAAAATTGTTAGGAAATGTGACATCAAATCAAACTTTAATTATATAGCACATTTCCTTCAACAGGTGAAAATTAAATGTGCTTTACAAAAAAGGGGCAAACCACTAACGAATGAAAACAAAACTTAGGAAATGTGACATGGTTACATCATAAGCCGCGTTTCCACCAAAATTACCCGGAACTTTCAGTCCCAGGAACTACTTTACCAGGAACTAAAAGGTTCCTTCAGCCAATGGTTGTCTGCGTTTCCACCGGGGTCTAAAGTACCGCGAAGATTAGGCAAATTAGCCCACTGACGTTGTCGTCGGTCCATCTGTCATATGATTTCTTCTGTAACCCCATACTACCACCGAAGTAGCCTACATTATTTTCTAATAACCGGAACAGCCCGGAGGGGTTTATTCCACTTATATACAACGGGTTATCAACAATGACTATATATGGTTACTTTTGTATTTATTGATTTTCATATATCCTCTCAAACACATTCATTAACAGCAGAAAACATGCACACGTTGTAAACAATTTGCTGTTTTATTACTTTCTCGTCGTCAATTCCATATAGGCTAATCGCAAAATGACAAGAATAGAACGAAAACTCGGACTTGCGTGAAAATGTAAATTAGTAGTGGTACAGCCACCATTTGCTTTCCGTCGAAGTTAGGCTACTGCTAGCCGAGCAGCGAAGTGTGCCCTCCAGATGCGAACCATGCACCATAAATGAGTCCATAGTCTTCCTGGTCTTTTCGTGGAATTGAAAAATGGCAGTAAAATTGAGTAAAATTACGGCAGTCTGAAAAAGCTAAAGGGAAGATTACTAGAATTAACCTGTTATTTTACCTGGATAAAAAGTGCGGAAGGTGATTTCCAGTTTGCTTGTACTGTATCACCAATGTTAATTATGCAGAACTACCGCATACCTCACATAACTGTAGCAAACGTTTTGAGTCAATTACAACGGGCTAACAAAGAAAATCCGGAAGAAAATATTCAGCAACCGAATTAATCCGTTTGAATGTTTTGGTAGCCTACGTAATATGCTGTCCCAGCACGAATGCTTAGCATTTTATATAAAACGAATACTAAAGCAAGAAAAGAACAGAAGAGCACACGTTATAATTCCAAGACGTTGACAGGCTATAACCAAAAGTAGGCTACTGCGCCGCATAACATACAAGTTTGATTTGAAGTTATTATGAGAAAAAATTGGTTTGCCGCTGCATATTTTCAAACATGGCGGGTAATGGCGGAAAATAAATACAACACAAATGCTACGAGTACTCGACCAATCAGAAATGTTCAGCGCTGCAAGCTCCACCCAAAAGGTTCCTGTACTTTCGGAAAGTACTACCCCCCGAGCAGGAACGTTTTGGGGGGTAAAACAAAGCCCCCTGAACTAAATTTAGACCCTAGTTCCTGCGGTGGAAACGCACTGAGTTCCTCAAAAGGTTCCTAGTTCCGGGGTATAGTTCCTGCGGTGGAAACGCGGCTATATACAAACAAAGAACCAAACAAACACAACCAGACGCAGAGAGGTAGCCTATAATTTTGAGAAGCAATGGTTACAAGCGCGCATATTGCTGGATATTCCTGCAAACACACAGATACGTTGCAATACAGTACACATATTTACCAATATGATCATAAGAAATATACTTACGCATGAAGTTGATCCTCAGCTGGATCAGTTCGCTGGTCGAAATGACACCGCTCTTCATCAGTGCCGGCTTCCGGACGGACGATTTTCCAAAATTAAACGAAATGTTCACCTCAAAAGAAGTGAATTAGGCGACACTTTGACATTCTATCCCGCTTTCGCAGACTTGGCATTTCTCACATGGATCTCGCATCACCCCACCTTTAGTTTCCTTCTATGGAGAGTAATTATAATGTTGTTAACATGTGAATGCGATTTGGGCGGACTTCCTGCTGAGCAAAATTCACATAGTAATGAGTAAAGTTTAACAAAACATACATGGTCTAATTAATCAAATTTAAAACTTTTAAAACAATTCATATTATTTGCCAATGGGCGCATTGGAAAGTCGCGATTCTAAGGTTTCTGTCAATGTTTTTGTTGCGTTTGTATGATAACAGCACGTGAAGTTAATCATCCAAATAGAAACGAAAGTTAATTTCATCTTGTCGAGCTCCGCCGGCGGAGCTCTCGACCCCAGAGGGTTAAGTTAAAACAACTTTTTCCATGAGCCCACATCCTATTGACATGAAAAAAATAGGATAACAATCAAGCCAAATCCATTTTTACAGTGTAGCCTACTTGTGTGCTTCCTGCAGAGTACCGTATTTTTAATTTCGACATTGGCAGACTACAGCATTAATTGCGTCTTTTGTTTACATTCAATATTAGTAATTGCAGCGAGAAACTGCAGCTGTAGACACAAGATAGTCTGTTATGTTATGGTAGCAACGGAACGAAGCAGACTACATATGTATTACCGTCATTGTTTCATTATACCAGCGTGTTTTTGCGCGTTTGCACAGAAACTCAAATACTATCAATAAAATGGTTTAGCTATTTCTCAGCATAATGACAGATTCAAAGACTAAACGAACTCACCCGATACTGTCTTCAAATGGATCCATGCCAAAGAAAAGTAATTATTCATCCTCTCAAAAAGCTTTTACTAACAAACTTTTGGTAGCCTAGCATGCACTCTGGGTGGCACTGTCTTCCATTGCTTCCCCGACGTTCAGACCCTCCCCTCACTGATAAAAACTAGACCCTACGGTGTCGGATTACTTGCGTCGCCATGGATGTCGCTTGCCGTAAAGAAGTTTACTAGATGTCGTAACACTTAGATTTGGAGCTCCAGCTCTTCCGCACCCCAACTAATAAAAAAGTCCAAATGGCGGGCAAACAATATGGCGGACATAGGTGCTCCCAAAAGCAAAGTTGTAGAGCACATTCAGATGCATCGGTCGATGAAGTTTTGTTATGACTTATGGTTGCTGAGCCTCAGACACTTTTAGCGGAGAAAAATAATAAGAATTAAAGCCGCAAGCGCCGTTGGGAGGGGTCCAAGCATTGGCACCATCGCGCCCCCTATGGAGCGATTTGAAAATGGCTTTGTCCTCATGATCATATGCCTTCACCCAACATATCTACTGAATATCATGATGATCGTATAAAATATTGATGACTTATGCCCAATTGTGTGCTAAGAGACGCTGTCGGATGACTTAGTTACGTCGCCATGGATATGTCCTGGCCGCTTCCCGTGAAGGCCTTTACTATGTCGTAACACTTAGATGGCATGTCGTAACACTTAGATGGTCCGGCGTGTATGCACAGCTGCAGTGTTTCTGCGCCGCAACTAAAAAAGGTGTCACACTAGTGTTGTCACGATACCAAAATTTTGACTTTGATACTGATACCAGGTTTAGTATTACGATACTCAATACTGAAATGATACTTGAAACTTAAACAATGCTAATTCAATACTCGGTACCTAACGATACTGAAATTACCTTAATAGATGAGAAACGTAATGTCCACAAGGGTTGACCTCATTTTCTAATTCATGGTTTATGAACAACCTGGTTCATTAACAACCTTTAAAGGAGTACCATGGTGGTTGAATGTGACACTTCCCAGTTGTCTTCAGGCAACAACAAAACAAATGTGCATAATTTTTTTATTCTTCAGTCATTTCAATGTACTTTAAAACATATTTTTCTAAGCCTAAATTTCCCACGATAAAAATTCACCCGAACCGTCTGGGCGTGGTAACGAGAACTGTCAGTTAGCTATGATTGACAGACCGTGCCCCGTTACCATAGCTAGCCCCATGATAAGCGCTATTTTTGGGAGACTGAATTTTCACAAGCTAGCTAGCTTAGTAGTATATCAAGTATCGATAGATAGCTAAGGTAAGGACGTTGACTTATATCCAATTATAATTTTTGCTATCTAGCTAGCCAAGTTAAGATAAAAGCACAACTATAACGTCCTCATAAAAGCAAACTAGCAAGCTAAAGTTATCGATAACATTGCCTTATGAAAGCGAACCTCCTAGCTAGCTAACGTTAGCTAGCTAGCTAGCTAAATGAATTTAACCAGAAATAATCTAAAGCCACTCTAATTTAAGTGAACCTAACGTTAGTCAAATATTTGCATTGTCTGAACAGCAGGACGGTGTTTTCCTGTCAGATTTCTTTACGTGGCGTGGAAATGGGAGTGGTTACTGTATTCGTGACGTAGCAAAATGTCACGAATACGCTGACCTTTAAGTTGAAGCCTCTTCAACATATTAATATGCGTAGGCCTATAGTGTTACAACACTGAACAATAGAAAAATATGTTAAATATATTTCAAAAATTAAACAGTTAAATAATCTTTAAAACAGGTCTTTCACCTTTAAATAGATTTAAAAACAGCATATTTTAATAACAATACAACATCTATCTATAATAAAATATTTCCAAATTGGAACACCTATTGCTACTGAAGTGAACTGAGTCAAAGCTTGCGCTGTAACAAGGAGCTGAGTGCACAAGCGCAAGTCACCTCGCTTGGCAACCTTAGTTGCTACTGCCTTCTAGCGAAGATTCTGACAAATTACACTTTTCATCCTCTCAATCAGTAATGCGGGAGACAATTTTCCCTGGCTTTTACATTTGACTCAAAACTACCGAACGTCGGAATATTCTAATACCGAACCGTTTTTTATTTTTTTATTTTTTTTTAAGTACCGAAAACGTGCTGAAGTTTTGGTATACCGTGCAACACTACGTCAGACACATATTCCAATCCATTGCTCAGCTTAGCAGAGAATGCACATTTCAGAGCGCCACAGAGACAGATAGAATAATAACACATAAATGCACATTTCAAATAATAAATACGACATTGAGAAAAAAACGGAAAAAAAGACGTAATATCAACTCGCGATCTGCGTGCTGCGCGCAAAGTAGCCTACCGTTTTATTTATTTAGACATTGGCAGATAAGAAGAATATTGGTTACGCTGACCTAAAAAACGCTATTCCAAAAGCAAAATCAGACATGTTATACATCGTTAGAAAGCGTATTCTCTCACCTCCTGAATAAATGAATTGTCAATCAAGCCAGACTGTACTAAAAAGGGCGACAACGACGTAAACAACAGGTGTGGTATTACGCGCAGCTATTTTGGAAGATACCCAGGCGTCACGAATGCGCTTATATTTCACAAACGGATTGTCCAAGACAATAAATGACCACTCAGTCAAATAGTTAGCTATCCACAGCCAAAACTAACCTACAACTTACCGCCACATATTTTCTCAAGTTCGAAGTTGAGTTCTTGTAGGCTGAAATGTCCACATTTCTAGGCAGACAAAGAAGGCAGCGCATAATGTAGCTAACTACTGTTTTTGTTAGTCTGTAAGTAAAACATAGTTTGAACGTGAGGCCAGGGGTGTTCTGGCTCCTACGAATCACTCGCCGTTGTTTCAGCCATTGTTGTCGCCCACTCATCATTCTGTGAGCTGTGACTGGCTACGTTTGATTGGTGAAACGGAGTCATGTGGGGCTATGACAGCGTCAAAGCAAAGACCAGTCAGCCTCTTTGGCTGAAGTCTCTCTGAGAGAAAGAAACAAACAGAACGTGCGTTGAATAAAAAATGGGTAAAAAATTAAAGTAACGAGCGGAATGTAGCCGAATATAACGGAGTAAAAGTAACATTTTTTCTTCGCAAATATAGTAAAAGTGAAAAGTATGTTGCATTAAAACTACTCTTACAAGTACAATTTATTCAAAAAGTTACTTAAGTAAATGTAACGGAGTAAATATAACGCGTTACTACCCACCTCTGCCTACGAGGGAGGAGTGCCGGCCCACCGGGTGCGGCTGAGGAATACTGTGCGCTTCATTGCTAACGATGGATCAGAAAGAAGGAAGGATTTTGGTTTGGACATTCTGAAGGATCTGCTGAACGTTGAGGCAAGTGCCATTTATTGTCTACAAGATTTTTCAAACAGGTTTTTTTGACGTGACTTTTTTTTCGGAAGCCGCTTGTTTGAAATTGTATAATCAGATTGCGAATTGCAAAGAGGCAAAGCAGCTGCAAGGAGTTCGCGTGGAGCTGCTTTACTCCAAGGCTCTGAGGCCCCTTACCATTCATTTGTACAATCCGTTTGTAAGAGAGGAGGACATTTTAAGTTTTTTGTTTAAATACTGTGCCGATGTAAGGGAGGGAATCAAGCTAAAAGACCGGTATGGGTTTTGGAACGGCAAAAGGCGATATATGGTTCGTTTTAAGGAAGATCCACGGAGTGCGGGGGGGTACGCACACCCCCCTGGGGCTTTTGCCATTGGGCCCGATAGAGGGTATTTGTGGTATCCTGGGCAGCCAGTTTACTGCCGGAAATGTGGTTCCTTCAGGCATTTAAAAGAAGCCTGCACCACGGTACGGTGCAGGCACTGCATGTCGGGGGAACATCTAACAAAAGATTGCGCAGCCCCAAAAGCCTGCATGCTGTGTGGGAGCTCAGAGCACCTGTTTCGAGGGTGCCCTGAAAGGAAGGCCTCGTATGCTACCATGTCTCAGCCTGGAGGCAGTGATCGGGCAGGCGTGCTGAGGAATGCAGGGGAGGGGACCTCCGCAGAAATGAGGCAGGCCTTTGGTCCTGTTGCGCCGTTGGCTCCAGCTCCGGGTCCAGCTCAGGCTTTGGCTCAGGTTCCCGCTCCTACTCCGCGCCTGGCTCCTGCTCCGGTTCCGGGTCTGGCTCCGGCTCCGGTTCCGGCTCCTGCGTCTGCTTCTGCTCCGGCTCTGGTTCCGGCTCCTGCTTCTGCTCCGGATCGTGTCCTGCTCCGGTTCCAGCTCCTGCATTTCGGGCATTTCGTGCGCGCTTCTCCCAACTTGGGCATCAGACTATGACATGCTGCGGGTGTCTTTCCGGGTGGACGGGACCAAGTGGGGCCCAGGCTTTTGGAAGCTGAACATGTCCCTGCTTGATTCAGGGGCTTTTAAAACCGCTTTTAAAATGTTTTACAAAGCGGTGCAGAACTTGCGGCCATTCTACACCTCGATAATTGAGTGGTGGTTTGGGCATTTCTGTCGGGGCTACAGCACGTCCGCCCGGAAGCAGGAGCGTGCGGAAGTTAGGAAGTGGCTGGACACTCTGAATTACCTGCATTCCCAGCTCAACAATGGGCTAGGGGTGAGCTGGGATGTGTATGAGGGGGTGAAGGAGCGAGTCAGGGGGCTCTTGGAGAACAGGGCAAGGGCGCTAGTTTTCCGCACACGACTGAGGGACTTGGAGGAGGGTGAGGAACCCTCCCCCTATTTCTTTCAGGCATGTAAAGCACGGCGTGGGGCCGCAACAATAATGGGGCTGAAGGGCACAAACGGTGTGGTGACAGAGGTACCGGGCATGCTTAGCATAGCAGAGGGCTTCTATGCAGCTCTCTTCAGCAGGCGCGGGTGCATCCCAGAGGTACAGGAGGCCTTGCTGGACGGCGTTTCTGCACGACTGGGAGATGACGAAGTGCAGGCTTTGGACGCAGATCTGTCCCTGGATGAGGTAACCGCAGCGTTGCACTCAATGAAGGACGGGCGGGCCGCGGGGCACGATGGACTCCCCAAAGAGTTCTATAGCGCTTTCTGGGACCTGATAGGCCCAGACCTTGTAGGAGTCTACAAGGCCCTCTTGGAGGAGGCGGTCTCGTCAGACTCCATGAGGAAAGGGATTGTGGCCTTTATTATTTAAGGGAGGGGACAGGGAAGACCTAAAGAACTGGCGCCCTCTCACTCTGCTGACGGCAGATTACAAGGTGTTGGCTAAAGCAGTCACCCTTCGCTTGAAGCGGGTGATGAGTGGCTTAGTGAGCCCTGACCAAACCTGTGGGGTGCCCGGACGGTCCTGCAGCTGGAATTTGGTCCTGCTGCAGGACATAATTGACTGGGTGGGTGAGCGGAACCTGCCTTTAGCTCTAGTCAGCATCGACCAAGAGAAGGCGTTTGACCGCGTTCAGCATGACTTTTTGTTCCGGGTTCTGGAACGGTTTGGTTTTGGGCCCCGCTTTATGAGCTGGGTACGCACAATGTATCGGGGGGTTTACAGCTGCATGCGAATTAATGGGTTCCTGAGCAGGGCAGTGGAGCAGGCAGGTGGGGTGAGGCAGGGGTGCCCGCTCTCACCATTGCTCTACGTCCTGTTTATGGAGCCTTTCGCCGAGCTCGTGCGTCAGGACCCTGGCATTGATGGTGCGTGTGTCTGGAGCAGCAGGGGCAATGCTGAAAATACAGCAGTACGCGGACGACACTACGGTCTTCGTGTCAACCTCTCGGTCACTGGCCAGGGTACGGGCCCTTGTGGAGAATTTCGCTGCAGGGACTGGCTCAAAGATAAACATGAGCAAGTCCTCAGTCCTGTTCTGTGGGCAGTAGATAGAGGATGTGGGGGACTGCGGGGGCTTTGAGAGATGCGAGGGGGCCTGAAGGTCCTAGGCGTCTGGTTCTTTCCCCAGGGGAGTGCAGAGCGGAACTGGGAGGCGCGGCTATCGCTGGTCAAATCGCGATTAGGAGTGTGGTCACGCAGGCGACTGTCTTTGTCCAGTAAAATCATTGTGGTGAAGACAGTCTTGCTCCCACTTCTATTGCACTTGGGGTATGTTTTTCCTGCTCCGGCACGCACCAAGGTGGCTTTGACCAGGGCGATCTTCCAGTATTTATGGGACTCCAGGTATGTGTACGTACGCCGGGATATAATGTACTTACCTCTAGCTAAAGGGGGTCGGGCGTGATAAGGGTCCCCCTGAAGCTGGATGTGCTGTATGCGTCCTTTTCTTGTAGGATCCTGCTGGACCAGGTCCGACATAAATGTTTTTTCTTTGCACGCCTGTTCTTGTCAAACGCACTGCGACATCTGGTGCGTTTGACACGTGGCGCCACAAGCCGACACTTTGTCCCCCGCATACCAGGCTGTGGTGCGCTTCCTCAGGCAGTGCCCTGGTTTGGTGACGAGGGAAAGCCTGCTGCAGCACAGAGAGTGGTATGCTTCACTGGCAGGCAGGCAGGCAACGTCTCCCCAGGGTGCCCCCATTGGCATAGATTGGAGAGGGGTGAGTGGGGGGAGGGCACCAGGAGAGGTGCGTGACCTCCACTGGCTCTGTGCCATGGGGTGGTTGCCGGTCCGGGAGGTTTTGCATCGGCATAGGTGCACAGCAAGTCCTATATGTCCGAGGGGGTGTGGGGCCGTAGAGACGGTCATGCATGCCTTTTGGGAGTGTCCCTTTTCCAGGGTTTATTGGGGCTTGATACAGGGCCTCCAGAGGAGGATAGTGCCTCGACTCACACTGACCAGGGGTGGAGTGCTGTTCAGGCAGGAAACAGTGGTGTCGGGGTCGCTGTCTCAAGGGGTGCTCTGGGACTTACTTGGCTACGCCAAATGGGTACTGTGGGAGGACAGGAGGGCGGTGGTGGGGAGGAGGGCGCAGGGGTTGAGTCCCAGCCAGCTCTATCACAGGTTCCAGGGGAGGGTGGCACTGCGGGTGAGGGTCGATGGGGTTGGGCGGGGATGGGACTGGGTTCGGCATCATTGGGGGGGGCTGGAGAAGGTTCTCCGCTTTTGAAGGGCTTGTTTTCTTCATTGTATTATGGTTTAGAAAGAATTAGTGTTATAATCTACATTGCGTGTTGCTGTCTTTATTATGGGAGTGGAGTGAATTACGTGCTATAATGTTGGGTTAAAGGGCTGTGTGGGAATGTATGTGTAAAGGTTGGGCATACGTTATTTGATTCATACTGTAAATAGCTCCTTTGTACATAATGTGCAAGACATTTCTAATAAAAATTTTTTTTTTTTTTTTTTTTAAATCTGTTCTTATCAGTTTAATATCTGATACGTCTCCTATCTGGGGACTACATATTAAACGGATTTTTGAGACTGGGAGTCGGAGAAGGAGCTTGCTCCGTCCGCTCCACGCATCGACCCGGTATTGCAGTACGTCCGGGAACGGTGCGCCTCTATTTTTGGGTGCAAAGGAAGGGCGAATGCTGCTGCTTTTTTTCTTCTTCTTCTTCTTCTGTTTAGTGTTAATCAGTTTAACCTTCAGGGTCCAAGTTGAACTATGCGGTTGTTCCCTGCACTTGGACCGGTACTTCTCTCTAGGGGTTTCGTCATACTTGTTCCTGGTTATGGTTATACACTTTGTTGTACGTCGCTCTGGATAAGAGCGTCTGCCAAATGCCTGTAATGTAATGTAATGTCTTCTTCTTTATGGAGTAGACAAGCAAGAGAGTCCTTGTGGGGGTTTTTTTTTATTTTTTATAAAAGAAATAGTTTTATCGTGTGTCTTTCTTTCGTTCTTTCTATCTTTCTTCGTCAGCTAGCTGGGTAAGTGAAGTTGGTTAAGTAAGTCAGCTAGCGAGCTGGTTTGCAGCGGTCCGTGGCTCGCTCGCGCCCTCTGCCAGTCGGGCGGTTATTGCGTCTCCTCTCTCTCTTCCGCGGATAACACGCGGGGGCGCCGGCGGACAACTCCGGGCCTGCGGTTTCGGGCCAGGAGGGCCTACGGCGGCTGGTGACGGCGAGAGGCCACGTGTGCTCGGGTTTCTCTTCATCACGCACAAATCTTTCGCCTTTTACTAAAGATTTCCGTGGAGAGGAACACTCCTGAGTTTGTGCTATTTTTAGATGCTCCGTCCGCCGGACGGGGCGACTTTTCTGTTCTTAAGAGAGCTTGTTGATGACTTGTTGCCATGTGTCCCTGGTTTGTGACTTGTCAGGTACATGTGTTATAGAGTATGGACTGTCTCCTTGCTTGCTTAGCTAGGCAATTACATAGCTGTTCTGCGAGTGCTTGTGTAATTAAACAGCGATAAGAGCCTTTAGCATGCAGGTAGCTACCGTGGCAGGGGACGTGGGGCTTTGTGGGTGGAGCTGAGGTGACGGCCAGAGATCCCGGGGGAAGCGTCGAGGGGGCCCCGAACCAATGGCGAGCGGGGACTTGGTCCGGCCGGACCCCGCGATCGGATTCCCGGCCCCCTGGGCGGCGGCGGCCAGCTGTGGCCAATTTTCAGGCCATCGCTTCTCGGCCTTTTGGCTAAGATTCTTTGCATTCTTTAGCATTGCTTTTCAATTGATTTTTCACAAGGTGCAAGAGTTTTTTGTCGGTTACCTCTTGGTGGGGAAGTTCTGTGATTAATTGGTTCCAGCTTATCACTGAACCCAGCTAGGGGTTTCAGGTGTTTTTTTTTTCCTTTTTTGGTGCCTCAATTCAACCTTGAGGGCATGGAGAGACCAGACGCTGCAGGGATGAGTATCCGCAATTCGTTCAGGTTCCTGTGGCGAGAGGTGGAAGGCGAAGCTTTCTACGAGAGGCTTCGTTTCAACAGAGAAGTGTTGGTGGGCCACTTGGGACTGAAGATCGCTGATGTCAAGTGTGTGCAGAGGAACAACGCGCAGAAGTTTTTTGATGTCACACTGGAGACAAAGGAGGTATTCAGGATGGTGGAGGAGGCCTGCAATAAGACTGCGGATTCCCCTGCTCTGAGGAACTTCTGGGTGAGGTCACTTTGGCGGTTGAACTACAGGGTTATCACCATCCACGTGTTCAACCCCTTTGTGACCCTGGAGACCATGCAGGCATTTCTGGCGCGGTACGTAGATGTCCTGCCTAATGCTCGGATGATGCTGGACGAGATGGACCTGACGCTTCCCATTCCAAATGCCCAAGTGCTGCTGCGCCCGGATCCGGACGGTTTTGACGGGTTTGCTCACCCCCCGGCGTCCTTCAGCATCGGTGGGGATCGTGGCTACTTGCTTTACGCCAGGCAGCCGAAGTATTGCCGTAAGTGTCAGGCCTTCGACGTGTTCAAGTGCCGTAACTGTGGGCAGGAGGGCCACGTAATGCGCGACTGCCCCAGTGCGAAAATTTGCAATTTGTGTGGGCAAGAGAGGCACGTGTATTGGCAGTGTCCCCAGAGGAGGCCGACGTACGCTGAGGCTGTAGCGGGAGGAGCAAGCCCAAGGAACCAGGCTGGAGGGCTGGAGGGCTCGAAGGGACAAAGGACTGGAGCAGCAGGCCCGCAGGACCAGGCCGGGCAGGTGGGGGCCAGCGCATCTGCAGAGAAAGAGCCAGAGGAGGCAGTGACACCGGAGATCAAGCCTGCAGAGGGTGAGAGCAGCACGGGGGCGCTAGCAGGAAAGCAGGAGGATGAAGCAGGGAGCCATGCGGTTGCTGAGGGCTCCCTGCCATCTGGCCAGGGGGACCCTGTGGTGAGGCCAAAGGGCAAGAAGGAGAAGAAGGGAGGCGTAGATAGGGGGCAGCAGTCTTCTTCTTCGGAGGAAGGGCCACAAGTCCCCAAGTAGCCAAAGGCGGCTGTGGAGATCAGAAGAAGGAAGAAGGCCCGTGAGCCCGTAGTGGACATGGAGTCGGAGCCCTCTCCTTCAGCTTCTCCTAAAGCCAGCAGGGGGGAAAGCCTGGAACCCGCAGGTCCGGTGGATTGGAGTGACTTTCCACTTTTAGATCCGGACATTTTGTTGTCACCGGATATGAGGAATGTGGACCCTGTCTTTTCGGCAGAGGGGCTAAATGAGATTGAGTATTTGTCGGCGGAGTCCAACATAGCCTGAGCGAACATTGTTTTGGGGTAAGAACTTCTTTTAATTTGTTTCAGGGCAATGGGCTCATTAAAGGTTTTTTCAGTTAATGCTAGGGGTTGAAGATTCAAAGCTAAAAGAACGGCTGTTTTTTCTTATTTGTCTTCCATTTCCTTTAGTGTATGTTTTGTTCAAGAAGTACACCTTCGTGACAGAGAGGATGTTTTGATTTTCAGCAGGGAATGGAGGAAAGGGGAATCATTTTGGAGTGTGGGTGGGGTGCATTCTTCGGGGGTTGGCATTTTGTTTGGGGATGACTCCTTTGTTATTGAAGAAAGTTTCATGGTACTTCAGGGGAGGGCAATAGGGGTTGATGTTAAATGGTATGGTCATAATTTAAGATTAATTTGTGTTTACGCGCAGACTGTGTCTGCGCAGAGGGCTGCTCTGTTTGAGGAGTTGGGTTTTTTTTTGTCACCAACAGGCATATTGTACTGGGGGGGGATTTTAATTTAGACTTGGGGAGTGGTGGGGCTGGTGGACGGTATGATGCGAGTGTGGCTGTGCTGAGGGATCTGCTTGGGAGGTTTTCCTTGGCAGATGCATATAAGCAGTGCTGTCCTGGGGAGATTGGGACGACCTGGAGGAATTCCAGGGGGGCTTGTGGCAGGCTTGACTATTTCTTTGTGTCTTCTGCTGCGTGTTTAGAGTCAGTTGCACTGAGTCCTTTATGGTTTTCAGACCATGAGGGGCTCAGTGTGACCTTGGGGTTACGTGCTCCGGTGTTTGGTCCTGGTTACTGGAGGCTGAACACTGAGATCATGGAGAAGGCCTTTAGAGATTCCTTTTATTCACATTTTGAGGGGTGGGTTAGTGTGAAGAGCCTGTCTCCTTCCATCACAGAGTGGTGGGAGGGGATCAAGGTCAAGATCCGCAGGTTGGCACAGAGCTATTGTGGGAGGCGTAGGAGGGCGAGGGAGAGGGTGGCGGCGGGGCTGCAGGCGCAGCTCGAGGCCCTTTACTATGCCAACAACGGAGGAGCTGGTTTTAATTATCGCAAGGCAGAAGGGCTTAAGAGGCAGCTAAGGGCCTTGCATGAGGAAAGAGCGAAGGGCTTTCTCTTCCGTGCGCAGAGCGAGAAGCTGGAGAAGGGGGAGACTTGTTCTGAGTATTTTTTTGGGGCGGTGAGGGACGCACAGAAAAAGCACGTCATCACTGGGCTCTGTGGGGAGGACGGGCAGGTGGTCTCAGAGGCAGGGGGAATGGGGGCGGTGGCACACCGCTTCTATGGAGCCCTCTTTGGAGAGCGGGAGGTTGGGGCAGGTAGGGAGGATTGTTTTTTAAACCATCTTTCTAGCAGGCTAACTAGCGAGGAGAGAGAGCTCTTGGATAGGCCTGTGGAATTGAAGGAAATGACAGTGGCCATGAAGGCCATGAGGAAAGGAAGGGTGCCTGGTATGGATGGGCTCCCGGTGGAATTTTACGGGAAGTTTTGGGATGTGCTAGGCCCAGTTTGAGGTAGGTAGGGACATTAAGGAGAGGGGGGAGTTAGGGGCATCAATGAGGGAGGGCGTACTGTCGCTCTTATATAAAAAAGGGGATGAGAGAGACCTCAAAAACTGGCGGCCGTTGACTATGTTTTGTTGTGATTACAAGCTGTACGCTAAGGTGCTCACGGAGCGGTTAAAAAGGGTCATGGCGAGCATAGTTCACCAGGAGCAGACGTGTGGGGTTCCTGGGCGCAGTGCGCTGTGGAACCTCCAGCTCATCCGTGATGTTGTGGCGTGGGCCGAGGACCGGGCTCTCCACCTTATGGTGGTGAGCCTGGACCAAGAGAAGGCCTTTGATCACGTGCATCACGGGTTCATGGCTGGGGTGCTGGCACAGTTGGGGTTTGGTCCTGGATTTGTGGAATAGGTAGGTATTTTGTATAGAATGGTAGGTAGCCGGGTGAATATTAATGGTCACTTAGGGGATGTGGTGTTTCAGAAGTCGGGCGTGCGGCAGGGGTGTCCGCTCTCACAGCTGCTCTATGTGTTGTACATGGAGCCCTTTTCAGCTGCAGTGAGGGCGGACCCCAGGGTCGATGGGGTTTTGGTGCCAGGGAGTGGTGGCAGGGTGGTTAAAATAGCACAGTATGCTGATGACACTGTTCTGTTTTTACAATCAGATTGAGCATTAGTGAGGGCTTTGGAGCTCTTGGATGGGTTTGGCCAGGCTTCTGGGACCTTGTTGAACCGAGAGAAGTCTCAGGTGGCGTACTTTGGGAAGTGGGATGGGAGGCAGGACGTCCCTGGGGGGCTAACGCTGAGCGAGGGGCCCATCAAAATTGTAGGAGTTTTTTTCACGGGGCAATGGGCGGCACAGTACAATTGGAGAGGGAAATTGGCGAAGGTGCAGCGAGCACTAGGCAGGTGGAAGGGGAGGAATCTATCTCTAGCAGGTAAGGTGTTAGTGTTGAAGGTGGTGGTTCTCCCTGTCTTGCTGTACTTGGCACGGGTGTACCCCCTGCCAGCAAGGTTGAGGAGGGATGTGGTCAGACAGGTTTTTAATTTTGTTTGGGGAGGTAAGTACGAGTACATTGCACGGGTGGTAATGTACAGGGAGGTGAAGGCAGGGGGCCGGGGAGTACCCCATTTCCCTTTAAAACTGGACAGTATTTTTGTGGCAAATTTGTGTGTGGGCCTGGTGGCTAAAGTTGAGCATCCCTGCCAGTTTTTTGTTAAGCTGTGGCTTTCTTGGCCTTTGAGGCGGGTGGTGCGGGAGTGGACGAATCTGACTCCGAAGGCGGAAAGGTTGCCGTGGCACTACCGTCACGGAGTGCAGTGGGTTAGGAGGTTGCCGGAAGGGGTTGCTGTGGAAGACTACTTGAGGGCTTTGTACAGTGTGATGAGGGAAGAGCTCTGTAGAGGGCCGGCTGTGGTGGGGATCAGCAACACTGTATGGCGTAGGGTTCAGCCTAAGTGGCTGGACCATAAGTCGCAGGATTTGAATTGGCTGTCTCTCCATGGCAGGCTGCCTGTGAGGGACACACTGTACAGGCACAAATTGACAAGGAGTCCAAATTGTCCAAGGGGCGACTGTAGGAAGGAGGAAACTATTCGGCATGTGCTGTGGGAGTGTGATTTTGCAAGGGAGGTTTGGGTCCTGCTGGGGAATCTGTTGGAAAGGGTGGAGGAGGGGTTTGTGTTAAATTATGAGAAAATTTTAAGGGCTTGAATGGGCACAGGTGGGGTATTTCTTATGCTGTGGCTGGTGATTAGCATGGGGAAGAGAGGGATTTGGGACGCAAGAGCGTTATTGGTTAAATCGGGGAAGGAAAGGGGTGTAAGGAAGGTATATGAGAAGGTATGTTGGGAATTGAAGGGAAGGATGAGGAAGGATGTGCGCAGTCTTGGATACCATGCAGCCAAGGAGAGGTGGAAGGGGCTGTTTATGTTCTGATGCGGTCCAGGATGTGCACGAAGTGGTTGTAAGTACTGTGGTTTACTATTACACGTATTAATACGTAAGCTTGATGGAAATGTAATGGGGAAACTATGTTGAGTAAGTTATCTGTGTCATTTCATTTGTTATTGATGTTGCAATAGGGTATCTTCATTAATTTTTTTTCATTAATAGTCATAGTAGTTTATTAGGATTGTATTAGTTGTCTTGGGCTTATGGCAGGTAGGTTTTTTTTTTGTTTTTGTTTTATAATTTCAATGTATGCAATTTGTCTTGTGATGTCTGTATTGTGTGATGAATTTTCAATGTGGGTAATTTCGTATTGTGATTTCTGTATTGGATGACGACATTTTTCTATTTAAAAAAAAAAAAAAAAATCTGTTCTTATCAGTTTAATATCTGATACGTCTCCTATCTGGGGACTACATATTAAACGGATTTTTGAGACTGGGAGTCGGAGAAGGAGCTTGCTCCGTCCGCTCCACGCATCGACCCGGTATTGCAGTACGTCCGGGAACGGTGCGCCTCTATTTTTGGGTGCAAAGGAAGGGCGAATGCTGCTGCTGCTTTTTCTTCTTCTTCATGGAGTAGACAAGCAACTGAGTCCTTGCGGGTTTTTTTTTTGCAGGACTGCCCTGCACCTAGAACCTGCCCGAAGTGTGGCGCTGCAGGCCATGCCCAGAAGGACTGCAAGGCAAAGCCCAGCTCATACGCTTCCTTCGGCAGTGGGGGGAGAGAAGGCGAGGCCTAAGAGAGGAGAAGAAAGGGAGGCCAGGGTACAGGGAGAGTCTGCAACGGAGCAGGAGGAGGGCCCGGCTCAGCAGTGAGAGGAGCCTGGGGGCCCGGGGTGGCCTGTAATTCCTGCTGCTGAGCCCAGAGACCCGGTGGGGGCGCGGAAGGAGGTTTCATCTACCACACCAGCTCTGGCGGCAGGTACGGGCCCAGAGCCAGCAGTGGGTCCAGTCCCGGCCTTGGCGGGTTCAGCTGTCCCAGATTCGGGCCCAGCCCCCACTCCTGAGCCGAGGGCGCAGGGAACAGCACTGCTGAGACCCTGAGAGATGCTGTGAAGGCGGGATTTGTCAAGGTTGTCGGAACCACTTGCGCGGTGAATCCTGGAAATGAGGTTCTGGTGGAGGCGGAGCGACCGGCGAGAGAATCACCGGCGGCGTGGTCGCAGGAGCTGTTCTCCCCCTCGGTGGTCTCTGCTACTTCACAAGACCAGTCTTTCACAACAGAGACAGTGGGCTCCTGACCACAGCCGACCTGGAGTCTCCCGTGTTGTGGGGTGACAGCCCCTTCCCTGAGGGGGATGGGGTGGCAATTTGGGCTCGGGCTTCGGCCAGGAAAAGAGTCTCACAAACAGCTGAGAACCGCACCAAGATCCCCAAAACGGTGCCAGAGTTAACACTGGAGAATTGTTTTGAGGTGCTGGCGGGACAGCCTGAGGATGTGGAGGGGGACTCTCAAGAGACCAAAATGGAGGTAGGGTCACCATCTGGACTTTTGGAGGGCTGGGATGTTGAAGGGCTGGTAGAGGCAATGGGGATGGCGCCAGCTCAGTCGGGTCCCACTGACTCAGAAGGGAAAGAGGGTTGATAGGTAGGTCGGGTTTATTGTTGTTGTTAAAATTATTTTTGTTCTACTGGAGTTTGGAATTGTTACAATAAATGTTAGAGGGTTAAGGGGGATATAAAGAGATGTGGGGTTTTTCAGTATATGAAAACAGTGAAATGTCTAGTTTATTTTGTACAGGAGGTACACTTAAGGGATAGGAGGGACATAGGGAGATTCACAAGGGAGTGGGATAGGGGGGACTCGGTATGGAGTGTAGGGAGGTGTCCACTCATCAGGGGTGGGTATCCTATTTGGGGCTAAGGAGATTAAAGTGGAGAGTAGCTTCTTAATAATTCAGGGGAGGGTTGTCGGTGCAGACATCACAATGAGGGGGGTGAGGTTGAGGGTCATTTGTATTTACGGCGCACAGGGGGCAGCTGAAAGGAGGGAGATGGTGGAGAAGCTAGCTCCACATTTCGCCACAAATAGGCAATTGGTGATCGGGGGGGACTTTAATGTAGACCTTGGCCGGGGGGGTGACGCCAGTGCTGAGGCGGTGACCGGCCTTATGGCGGGGCATTCCATGGTGGACGGGGGGAAGGTGGTCAACCCGCGTATGGATGCACCCACCTGGCGTAATTCCAGGGGGGTCTCCAGGCAGTTAGACTACATTTTCTTTTCACAGCCTGTGCAGCTGTCATCAGGGCAGATTCTGCTGGTGTTCTTTTCGGACCATGATGGGGTTCTTTTTCAGATGAGATCTGAGGCCCCCATCTATGGGCCAGGGTACTGGAGGCTGAACATCGCCATTCTGGATGAGGATGACTTCAGCACAAGCTTCACGGGCCCCGGGCATGGACGGACTGCCGGCAGAGTTCTACCTCCGGTTTTGGGGGTTGCTCGGCCTGGTGGTCTTGGAGGTGCTGTCGGAGGCCCTCGGCGCCAGAACCCTGGGGGCAAGTATGGCGAAGGGCATAATCTCCCTTCTGCACAAAAAAGGGGACACAGCCGACCTGGCGAACTTGCGCCCGCTAACATTGCTGTGCGTGGACTACAAACTGCTTGCGAAGGTCCTGGCGGACCGGCTGCGAGCAGTCCTCCCACACGTGGTCCACACAGACCAGACTTGCGGGGTGGCGGCACGATCAGTTAGGTCCAATCTCCAGCTCATTAGAGATGCAATCGCCTGGGCAGAGGACAGAGAATTGCCACTCATGTTGGTGGGCTTGGACCAAGCCAAGGCGTTTGATCGAGTGCACTGGGGTTTTATGTTCAGGGTGTTAGAACGTTTTGGTTTCGGTCACATGTTTGTCGGATGGTTGCGCACTCTGTACACTAGGGTGGGGAGCGTGGTCACAATTAATGGGCACTTGGGAGATTTTTTTGGTGTTTGCGCAGGAGTACGGCAGGGGTGCCCTCTCTCACCACTCCTGTACATCCTGTACATGGAGCCTTTGGCCGCTGCCATTTGGGCAGATGCGGGGCTGAAGGGGTTTCCAGTCCCAGGTAGTGGCGGCCTGAGGGTGAAGCTGTCACAGTATGCGGACGACACCACTCTGCTGCTGGACAGCGACCCTTGCCTCATAAGGTCCTTGGAAATTTTCCAGAGTTTTGGGAGGGCTTCTGGTGCCAAGTTAAATCTGGCCAAGTCCTCCACGAAATTTTTTGGCAGGTGGAAGGAAAGGATGGACGCGCCAGGGGGACTGGCCTCTATTTTGGGGGTCCTTTTTGTGGCGACAAATGGTGCCGCCATAAATTGGTCCCCGCGAATCACTGCGGTCGAAAGGAAATTGGGTCTGTGGAAGGCCAGAAAGATGACCTTCATCGGGAAGGTCCTGGTGCTGAAGGCAGATATATTGCCAACACTTTTGTTTTTGGCATATATCTACCCCCTGCCTGCCAGCATGCGGAGGCACTTGACCCGTTTAATTTTTGGCTTTATATGGGGAGGTAGGCATGAGTATGTGGCAAGGGCCCGTATGATGGCCACCATCGGCGAGGGAGGAAGAGACGTGCCCTATCTGCCATTAAAACTGGACTGCGTTTTTGTGTCCTTTTTGTTTAGTCAGCTGGGGAAGGCGGCAGACCACCCGTCTGTGCACTTCCTGAGGGTGTATTTTGGGTATAGGGATAGGCACCTACTGTCCTGGTCCAACTTGGTGCCACATTCAGAAAAGCAGCCGTGGCATTTCAGGCACGTGGTGAAGTGGCTTCGGGTGCACCCCGAGGCTATGGATCCACAGGTGGGCAGAGACCCGAGAAGACTCTATGAGGTGGCACGGAGGGGGGTAACAGGTGCGGCTGTGGTCGGAACCCCACCGGCTGTGTGGCAAGCGGTCCAGCCGTCAGGTTTGGACAACGGACTCAAAGACCTGAGCTGGTTGTGTCTGCACAGGAGTCTCCCGGTGCGGGACATATTACACAGACACAGCCTGACAAGGTCTCCTAAATGCCCCAGAATCGGGGGATAAGGGGAGATGTTCCTGGGCAGATACTGCACGGTGCTGAGGCCAGAGCTGAAGATGCAAAACAACTTCGGCATCTGGAACGGGAAGAGGCAATATCTCGTGAGGCTAAGACCGGATCAGGCTTCTGTGGGGGGTGTGAGGCATCTTCCTGCAGTTTTTTCCATCGGGCCGGATAAGGGCTACCTCACTTACGCCGGCTTGCCTATGTACTGCAGGAGATGTCTGAAGTTCGGCCACATGTCAAAAGACTGCAAAGTCTTTGTCTGTTTGGCATGCAGCGAAGAGGGCCATGCGGCCCGGGAGTGCCTGGCAGGAAGGAAGTGCCACCTGTGCGGGAGTGTAGAACACCTGGTCCGGGACTGCCCGGCTCGGAGGCGTACCTATGCAAAGGCAGCCGGGGGACAGCCTGGTGGTGAGGAAGAGGGAGTGCAGCATGAGGCGGATGAAAGCCAGGGAGCAGAGCTGGGCCGAGAGAAGAAAGGCACCACTGCCCCGGGTGCAGCGCCCCCTGGGGGAGTGGAGGAAGTACTGCAGGAGGCAACTCCGCAAGCTGAGAGAGGGCAGCGAGCTGAAGCGGGCCAGGAGGGAGAAGTGGCCCCAGCTGAGGGTGCAGAGGAGCCTGAGCTGGGCTCTTCAGCCTCACCCCAGGCATCAGCGGGAGTGGTGCCTGTTACCCCAGAGGTAGCGGCGGGGCAAGGAGAGAGGGTGGGCGCAGCAGTGGCATCCCCTGGAGGTGAAATGGTGTCAGTGGGCACGGCAACAGTGGCGCCCCCTACTGGAGCAGAGGTCGTTGAGTTCTCGCCTAAGGAGGAGGCAGCAGAGAAGAAGAAGGAGGGGTTGGAGAGCGGCGTGAAGCGCGGCCGCACAAGTTGGGCCGACGCTGTGGAGGAGTCACAGGCAACGAGCGAGGATGCTGGGTGCAGGCCGTCCAAGCTGGGGAAGAAGGTCAGGCTGAGAGTGAGGCTGGAGGACCTCCTCTCAGAATCTGAGGATACGGAGGACATCGCAAGCGGGGAGAGTCTCGAGTGGGACAATTTGTCTCCGATAGCCGAGTCAGCGAACGACATGGGGTCGGTGAAGCAGTGGTCCCCAAGCGAGGTATCGTTTTTGTTGGGGGGGGAAGAAGGGGGAGGGGAAGTGCGGGGAAATGGGGTTGGGGATAGTCTGTGAAGATGGCTGTGGTTTTTTTTCCCGTTTATGATGTATGGATAAGTTTACAGTAATAACGTGTAATGTGCGGGGCATGGGGAATTGCAAAAAGAGAGGGGTAGTATTTCATTTTTTGTCATTACAGGGGTTTTTGGCTTGTTTTTTTTACAAGAGGTGCACCTGAGGTCTAGGGAGGACAGTGCAAGGTTTTCTGTTGAGTGGGGGAAGGGGCCTTCGTTTTGGAGTGTGGGAGGAGTTCATTTCTCTGGGGTGGGAATTTTGTTTGGAGGGAGGGATGTACACATTGTGAAATGTTTTTCTTTGGTTCAGGGAAGAGTGTTGGTGGTGGATGGGGATTGGAGGGGGGTAAAGTTGCGTTTTGTAAATGTTTATGCCCCAGCTTTAATTTCAAGGAGGAAAGAGTTTTTTTTGAGTGTGGAGACGGTGTGTGCCACCAATAGGTGGGTTATTATGGGGGGGATTTTAATGTTTCCTTTGAAGCGCCGGATTTTAGTTCGGCCTTGCTAAAGAATATGGTGGGGCGTTTTATGTTAAAGGATGCATTCAGGGCGATGTGGCCAAAGGATCCAGGCTTTACCTGGGGGAATAGCAGGGGAGGTAAATCCAGGTTGGATTATATCTTTGTTCCGGGGGGGCAGAGGGTGATTGCAGCAGGGGTGGTTCCTCTTTTTTTTTCAGACCACAGTGGCGTGAGTGTGACGGTGGAGTGGGATGTGCCAGCGTTTGGGAGGGGGAGCTGATGTATGAATGTTGAGGTTCTGGAGGAGGAGGTTTTTCAGAAGCGCTTCATTGAGGTGTATAAAGGGTGGGCTAAGCTAAAGCCCTTTTTTGATTCAGTGGTGGGAACTAACAAAGGGTAGGATAAGGGGTTTTGTGATGGGGTACTGCCGGGGGAAAAGGAGGAGGGAGCACAGGCAGTTTGTGAAGATGCAGAGGGAATTAGAGAGCCTCTATGAGGTGTGGAACAGCGGGGGGCTTTCGATGAGGAAAGGTGGGAAGAGCTGAAGGCAGAGCTGAGGGTGCACTTTGAAGCAAAGGCGCACGCCCTCGCTTTTAAATGCCAGGGGGAGAAGTACGAGAGAGACGAGACCATCTCCTCTTACTGCTTCCAGAGGGTGACGGCGGTCAGAGCAAAGAGGGTGATGGTGCGGTTGGGGGGGGGGGGGACGGGAAGGTGTTTAAGGGAACAGAGGAGATGCTGGGAATTGCTACCAGTTTTTATTGTGACCTGTTTGGGGAGAGGGAGGTGGACAGGAACGCGGCGGAGCATTTCTTGGGCATGGTGGAGGAGAAGGTGCCAGAGGGGGTGAGGGCGGTGTTGGAGATGCCCTTCAGTTTGGAGGAGCTGAGGAGGGCGCTGGCGGGGATGAAGGGGGGGAAGGTCCCGGGGAAGGACGGCCTTCCCAAAGAGTTTTATTTGAAGTTTTGGGAGTTGGTGGGGCCTGACTTTCTGGAGGTGGTGGGGGAGATTTTTGGGAGGGGGGAACTCACTTCCTCAATGAGGGAGGGGGTGGTGGCCATGTTGTTTAAGAAGGGCGATGAGCTTGACCTAAAAAATTGGCGCCCGATAACGCTCTTGGGCGTTGATTACAAGCTCATCGCCCGGGTATTGGCAGGCAGGCTGAGGTTGGCCATGCCGTTTTTGGTAGGGGAGGACCAGACTTGTGGGGTGGAGGGGAGGTCGGTGGCATGGAACCTGCAGCTCACGAGGGACGTTTTATGTTGGGTGGAGGAGCGGAATTTTCTGCTCGTTTTGGTTAATTTGGATATGGAGAAGGCGTTTGATAGGGTGAGTCACGGTTTTTTGTTTGAGGTGTTGTCACGGTTTGGCTTTGGTGCAGGGTTTTTGAGGTGGCTGGACTTGTTATATAAGGGTGTAGGAAGCAGGGTGGGGGTGAATGGTCATCTGGGGGAGATGGTGTGGCAGAAGGGGGGGGTAAGGCAGGGCTGCCCCTTGTCACTCCTCCTTTTTGCTTTATACATGGAGCCAGTGGCAGAGGCAGTGCGGAGGGATGGGGCGATAGGAGGCATTCCAATGCCAGGGGCAGGTGGGGAGTTTTTAAAGATCTACCTATATGCTGACGATGTCACGCTGTTCTTGGACGGCGAGAGGAGCATGAGCAGGGCGCTGGAGGTTGTGGGGGACTTTGCCAAGGGGGCGGGTGCCTCCATTAATGTGGCAAAGTCGGCAGTGAGTTTCTTTGGGAGGTGGAAGGGGAGGAGGGATAACATATGTGAGCTTCAGGTAAGTGAGGGGCCAGTCAAAATTCTGGGCGTGGAGTTTAGTGGGGGCGTCAGGGAGGACGCCATTAAGAACTGGGAGAAGCGGGTGGCCGGCGTGAAGACCAAACTGGGCCTTTGGTTGACACGCCGGCTCACAGTGAGCGGGAAGGTGACGGTGTTGAAGGCCGACATTTTGCCGGGGTTAGTTTATCTGTCGTATGTGTTTCCATTGCCTGTGCGTTTGAGGAGGGATTTAGTTAGGGGCGTGTTCAAGTTTTTGTGGGGGGGTTATGAGTATGTGAGGAGGGAGGTGATGTACATGTCCGTGGAGGAGGGAGGGAAGGATGTGCCACACTTTCCTTTGAAGTTAGATGTTTTGTTTTATAGTAATTTGTGTGTGTCTTTGGTTTCGCCTCAGGTGCATAAGTTTCAGTATTTTGTCCGGTTTTGGTTTGCATCATGGGTTCGGTTTTTGGTGGGGTGGGATAATAGGGTGCCGAGGGGGGAGGTGGCCCCTGCGCACTACGTGCAGGTGGGGCGTTGGGCCAGGAAGTATGAGGAGTGTGCGGATAAGGGTTTGGTGGTACAACATCGGAGGCTATATAGCTCGCTGAAAGGGAGGCTACGGCCTGTGGGGGGGACGGGAGTGCCAGTGGGGAGAGAAGTGTGGACGGTTCTCCAGCCAAAGGGGCTGGAGAATCGTTTGAAGGATTTGAACTGGCTGGTGGCTTATGGCAGGCTGCCGGTAAGGGACGTGCTTTAAAGGCACAAACTCACCAAAAACAGGTTCTGTCCAAGGGAGGGCTGTGAGAGGGAGGAGGAAACGGTGCGCCATGTGTTTTGGAGCTGTCCGTTTGCCCAGGAGGTGTTGGCTCTGATGGGGAGGAGGTATAGGTGTTTGGGGGGTCTGACCCAGGATTTGGTTTTTTTTGGGAGGGGGTTGGGGAGAGTGAAGGGGAGAGGAAAGTTTATTTTGCTGTTCCTGCTCAGCTTGATAAAGCAGAAGCTGTGGCTAGCTTGGGGAGAGAGGGGGGTGGTGAGGTCGGGGTGGACAGGGACTTTTCAAACAGAGGTTTTTTCGATGTTACGTTTTATTCTGAGGTTGCTTGCCATAATTTACACGTGCGCTATTTGGAGCGCAGGCAAGCGCCGGTTTTACAGGGCATCAGAGTGCTGTTGCTGTACACTCAGGCCCTTAGACCTTTAACGGTGCATTTGTTCAATCCCTATGCACGAGAAGAGGACGTAGTGTGTTTTTTGCAGCGATATTGTGTTGATGTGCGTGAAGGGGTAAAACTTAAAAACAAATATGGGATTTGGAATGGCAAGAGACAGTTCATGGTGCGGTTTAAGCAGGATCAGCAGGGAGTGGGAGGCTATGTGCACCCTCCGGGTTTCTTTTCCATAGGCCCGGATAAAGGGTATTTAAGTTATCAGGGACAGCCCCTGTACTGCAGACGGTGTGGTTTGTTTGGTCATTTGAAAGACATTTGCAGTACAGAACGGTGCAGGCATTATCAGTCCACGGAGCATATAACAAGGGATTGCAGGGCTCCTAAAATGTGTAGCCTGTGTGGAAGCGGGGAACATTTGTTTCGGGCGTGTCCTGATCGGCCACGCTCCTACGCCAGCTGGTTTAGGAATGTGCTGGATGACAAAGATTTTGGGGCCGGCATGAGGAAAGGTGCTATTAGGGGGCCTACGCAGCAGAGCGAGCCTGCTGCTTCTGCAGAGGCCTCAACGCCTGTAGGAAAACCTGGAGAGGGACAGCAGCCGGGGGCAGCTCCGGCGCTGCTTGGGGCTTCTGCCTCTGGGGAAGGTGGTATGGGAGCTGAACCGGTGGAAGGCCGTCCAGGCGGCAGGAGCGGAAGCTGCTTCGGAACACATTCCTGTTCCAGGTTTTGTGGGGACGCAGGCACAGGACATGGGTCAAGGGGAAACTCCGGTTCCGGCGTCCGGGCCGGGTGTGGTTCCGGGGCCGGTGGCAGTGTTGAATCCGGACCAGGGGTTGGATCCAGCTGTTGGGCCTGTCCCTCTGGTGAATTCGGTAGCAGACGGTGATGGTGGTCCGTATCCGGAGCTGGCTACTGGATCCGGGCCTGATGTTACTTCTGACCAGGATAAAAAGAAAGTTCAGGTGCCTGGCCCTGCAAAAATACCTGGGGCAGGGTACGTGCAAGTGTTTGGGGTGGGGGCTTTTTTGTGTAAGGACGGGGGGGCGGGGGCGCCGCCTGCTGACGATGTTGTGGAGTCTCCTGCTGGGGGATGGGCAGCTGTTGGGGCTTCGCAGGAATTGTTCTCTGCCTCAGGTAAAGGTTTGGGAGCGGGCTCGGCTTTGACCGAGGTGGGAGTCACTCTCCTGACTTCTGCAGACCTCCCTGCGCCGAAATGGGGGGACAGCCCATGCACAGGGGAGGAGCCGATGGACGCCTGGGTGGCGGTATCGCGGAAGTGCCGGACACTGGGAGAGGGGGACTGCCCCAGGAAGGTGAAGACGAGACGAGGTGAAGACGGGTGATCAGACGACACTGGGGAACCAGTTTGAGGTGCTTGCGAGCCCTCAGGGGGAGTCTCTGGACACGGCATACTTAGATGAGGTAATGCAGATGGAGATGGGATCTCCATCCTCATGGTTGGGGGGGGGGGGTAGAGGCTTTGGTGGAGACCATGGGGATGGTTTTGGGGGGGGAGGGGGGAGAAGAAGGGGAGCGGGACAAAAGGGAGGAGGGGGGAAATAAAGATGATGCTCCTGGTGCGGTAGATGGTGAAAGCGGAGCTGGGGCTGGGTTCTAAGCGGTTATGGGTTTATTAATAAAAACACAACTATGCAGATTACAGTGGTGACTGCGAACGTTCGCAGGCTTAGAGACCCGGTTAAGAGAGCTGCTGTATTTTACTCTCTGGTCACAATGAGGGCAGATATATTCCTATTGCAGGAAGTGCATCTGAAGGATGAGGGGGATGCCTAAAAGCTTTCTGAGGAGTGGGTCTGGGGGCCTTCAGCGTGGTCAGTGGGGAGCGTGCACTCCAGTGGTGTTGGGATTCTGTTTATGGGGAGCTCCTTTGGAATTGATGATGTGGTGGGTGTTGTGGCGGGGAGGGTGATTTGGGTGGATTTTTGTTTACAATCAACAAAATTTAGGGTCATAAATATGTACGGGCCTGCAAAAAAAGGGGAGAGGCTGGAGATATTCAAGACGCTGCCTGGGCTCCTGACTACAACTAGATCTATAATCTTTGGGGGGGATTTCAACACGTCTTTAGATCAGGTAGCTGGTGCTGGTGCTCAGGGCGGGGGTGCTGGGACTGTGGACTATTCCACCAGGGCGCTGGCTGAGGTCGTGGCTGATTTCAGTCTGGCTGATGTATATCGTGAGATGAACCCAGGAGGGGATGGCACCACATGGCGCAATTCCAGAGGTGCAGCTAGTCACTTAGACTATTTTTTTGTAAGCAAGGAGCTGAAGGGGTTGGGATGTGCTGTTCTCCCCTCGTGGTTTTCAGATCACAATATACTAAAGCTTACTCTGCAGGTGGATGGTCAGAGATGGGGCCCAGGGTATTGGAGACTGAATGTGGAGCTGCTGACCATGGAAGGGTTCAAGCAGGCTTTTAGGGACTTTTACAAGGCAGTTAGGGCTCTGCGGCCTTTCTACCACTCTGTTGGGGAGTGGTGGGATGCCGCAAAGATCAGGTTTGGGGTGTTTTGCAGGAGGTTCGCCAGCACAGTGAGGAGGAGAGAGAGGGCAGAGGTGCACAAATGGGAATGCTCACTGGCCTATCTACATGGCCGGCTTAATGCTAGAGGGGATGTGGATCTGGCAACATATGAAGGGGTTAAATACCGGTTGAGGGAGCTGCTGGAAAAGAGGGCCAGGTCGGTTGCCTTTCAGGCCAGAGTTAAAGAAATGGAGGAGGGGGAAAAACCCTCGTCGTATTTTTTCCAGGCCATGAAGGCTAGGCGCAACGCCGCAGCAATCAAGGGACTGAAGGTAGATAAGGGGGTGGTCACTGATATACAACTGATGCTGAGGGCGGCGGAGGCCTATTACGCAGACCTTTTTAGTGTAAGGGCGTGTGATTTGGAGGCCCAGGAGGCCTGTCTTAAGGTCATAACCAGAAGATTGGGTGAGGAGGAGGTTAGGGAGCTTGACTCTCCGTTGTCTGGGGAGGAGGTATGGGAGGCCTTGCAGTCAATGAAAGAGGGGCGAGCCTCTGGGTCAGACGGGCTCCCAGTGGAGTTTTATAAGGCCTTCTGGGACGTGCTGGGGGCAGACCTGGTAGAGGTGTATAGAGCTTCGTTGGAAATGGGGGTAATGTCCGTTTCGATGAGGCAGGGCGTGGTTGTGCTGTTGCATAAGGCGGGGGAGAAAACGGACCTGAAGAATTGGCGACCTTTAACCCTTTTAAACAGCGATTATAAGGTAATTGCTAAAGCACTAACTATGAGGGTGAAAAAGGTTATGAGCTCTTTGGTAAGTGGGGACCAGACCTGTGGAGTTCCTGAGCGATCCCTCATCTGGAATTTAGTGCTGGTGCGGGATATGCTGGACTGGGTCAAGGATAGAAACCTGCCTTTAGCCTTGGTCAGTGTTGACCAGGAGAAGGCCTTTGACCGGGTCCAGCATCACTTCCTCCTCCCGGTGTTAGAGAGGATGGGATTTGGTAGTGTGTTCTGTGGGTGGCTGCGCACATTGTACAATGGCGTGTACAGTTGCATCCGGATCAATGGGCATCTCAGCAGGGCGGTGATGCAGGCCGGGGGGGTGCGGCAGGGGTGCCCCTTGTCACCGCTGCTCTATGTATTGGCTATAGAGCCTTTTGGGGAATTAGTGAGGCAGGACGCAGGGGTGGATGGGGTGCTGATTCCCAGGGCTGCGGGGGAGAGGCTTAAGATACTGTAGTATGCAGATGACACAACCATCTTTGCATCTTCACAGGCCTCTTTGAGGCGTGTACGGGCCCTGATTGAAGTGTACACATCGGGCACTGGGTCAAAGGTGAATTGGAACAAGTCATTTGTTTTTTATGGCGGTAAATGGAGAGAGGGCACAGGTGATGGCGGTGGTTTTGCACAATGTGAGGAGGGTTTGAAAATACAGGGTGTGAAATTCTTTGCAGAACACAGTGCGGAGAGGAATTGGGAGGCAAAGTTGGCCATGGTGTGCATGTGCCTGGGGAGGTGGGCGCAGCGCCACTTGTCGCTATCGGCTAGGGTGATGGCAGTTAAGGCAGCTTTGTTGCCTTTAGTGTTGCACTTGGAGTATGTATTCCCGGCTCCGGCTCGGGTAAGGCTGGCTCTCACCAGGGCTGTGTTTCAGTTCCTGTGGGGAGGGAAATACGAGTACGCGAGCCGGGAGCTTATGTGCATGCCGGTGGCAAAAGGGGGGCGTGATGTCATTAGACTGCCGTTGAAGCTGGAGATTATGTACAGCAGCTTGGCATGCAAGTGCCTTCTCGAGAAGGTGCCACACAAGTGCTTTTACTTTGTGCGGCTGTACTTATCGTTTGCGCTGCGGCGGCTAACACCTTTATCGCATGTGGTGCCCAGGGCGGAGCAGATGACCCCAGCTTATAAGGCGGTGTTGCTAGCACTGAGGAGAGATCCGGCTTTGGTGGTGAAGGAGGTGGTGCTGAACCACAGGGAGTGGTACAAAGCAGTGGTGGCGCGTCAGGCTGTGGCCCCAAGCATGGTACCTCTGGGGATAGACTGGGGCATGGTGAGCAGGGGAAGGGCTCCGGTGTGGTAGAAGACATCCATTGGCGGTGTGCGTTAGGGAGACTGCCAGTGAGAGAGGTGCTCTACAGGCACGGGTGTTCCCAAAGCTCACTCTGCCCCAGGGGGTGCGGGGGGTACCGAGACAGTGATGCACGCCTTTTGGGCTTGTGCCTTTGCCAGGGCTTTTTGGGGCCTGGTGCAGAGGCAATTGCAGTGGGCTAGGTTGGGCTGGAAGGTAGGGGGGAGAGGAGCTCCTCTACAGGAGAAATATGGAGGGTTTGGGCTCAGTCAAGGCACAGTTGGTGTGGGACGTGTTGGGGTACGGGAAGTTGGTGTTGTGGGAGGACAGGAGGGAGGTAGAGAGGAGGCTGGTGAGGGTGATGATGCCTCTCCAGCTGTTTTATAAGTTCCAGGGGAGGGTAGCAGAAAGAATAAGGGCAGATGGGGTAGTGAGGGGCTGGGAGTGGGTGCAGGAGAAATGGGGAGGGTTAGAGTGGGTTTTTGTGTAGACCACTGGAATCTCTCTGTATGGGGAAAAAGAAATGTAAAAGGGAAGGAAAACGGGTAATACATGAAAAGGAAAAGTGGTAAAGAATAAAGTACAAATGTATTAAAAAAAATGGTAAAATGGGAAAAGACTTGGGATGAAATGGTTTGTGTTCTTTTGTGTTTTGTGTAGACGATGATGTTGATTAGCTCCATTCAGCGTGAAGTTGCTCTGTGCTCAAATCTGTTTTGGTCACTTAGCTTGATGATCATGTAGGCTTGCAGTTGTGAGCTTAGTGGATGGAGATACGAGCTGAGTTTTTAAAAAAAGAATAAAATCTGTTCTTATCAGTTTAATATCTGATACGTCCCCTATCTGGGGACTACATATTAAACGGATTTTTGAGACTGGGAGTCGGAGAAGGAGCTTGCTCCATCCGCTCCACGCATCGACCCGGTATTGCAGTACGTCCGGGAACGGTGCGCCTCCATTTTTGGGTGCAAAGGAAATGCTTGCTCTGCTTCTTTTGCTTCTGCTTCTGCTCTCTTCTGGTGGACAAGCAACTGAGTCCTTGTGGGGTTTTTTTTTTTTTTTTTAAATGAAATAAAAGAATAGTTTTATCGTGTGGTGTCGTTCTTTCTTTCTATCTATCTATCTTCTATACTATCGTCATTCTCCGTCAGCTAGCTGGGTGAGTGAAGTTGGTTAAGTAAGTCAGCTAGCGAGCCGGTTTGCAGCGGTCCGTGGCTCGCTTGCGCCCTCTGCCAGTCGGCGGTTATAGCGTCTCCTCTCCCTCTTCCGCGGATAACGCGCGGGGGACAACTCCGGGCCTGCGGCTCCGGGCCGGGAGGGCCTACGGCGGCTGGTGACGGCGAGAGGCCACGTGTGCTCGGGTTTCTCTTCATCACGCACAAATCTTTCGCCTTTTACTAAAGATTTCCGTGGAGAGGAACACTCCTGAGTTTGTGCTATTTTTGGATGCTCCGTCCGCCGGACGGGGCGACTTTTCTGTTCTTAAGAGAGCTTGTTGATGACTTGTTGCCATGTGTCCCTGGTTTGTGACTTGTCGGGTACATGTGTTATAGAGTGTGGACTGTCTCCTTGCTTGCTTAGCTAGGCAATTACATAGCTGTTCTGCGAGTGCTCGTGCAATTAAACGGCGATAAGAGCCTTCAGCACGTAGGTAGCTACCGTGGCAGAGGACGTGGGGCTTTGTGGGTGGAGCTGAGGTGACGGCCAGAGGTCCCGGGGGAAGCGTCGAGGGGGCCCCGGACCAATGGCGAGCGGGGACCGGGTCCGGCCGGACCCCGCGATCGGATTCCCGGCCCCCTGGGCGGCGGCGGCCAGCTGTGGCCAATTTTCAGGCCATCGCTTCTCGGCCTTTTGGCTAAGATCAAGTGTAGTAAGAAGCTCCAATCATGACTTCGAGGGGATTCAACCAGCCTGCTGGCCCTGGTCTGAGGCACACGCTGCGGTTCGCATTGAAGAAAGAGGAAGATATGATGACCAGGGGAGATTTCGTGAAGAAGGTCCTGGGTGCTGTGGTGAAGGTGGATCCTGTTGAAGTGTACTGTCTGCAGCAGAATTCGGCTGAAAAGGCGTTTGATGTCACCTTCGTTTCTGGAGTGGGGTTTGGTGTGGCTATGAAGAGGTGCAAGGAGATGGCAGAGGAGGAGCCCTTGTCCTCTTTCCTGGTAGAGTCTCTGGAGAAGAAGAACCACAAGGTGGTTACCACTCACCTCTACAACCCGTATGTGAGTGATGAGATGGTGGGTTTTTTCTTGGCCAGATATGGGAAGGTACTGCCGGGGGTTCGTTACCTACGGGACAACGACGGGATCTGGACGGGGAAAAGACAGTTCAGGGTTCTCCTGAACGAAGACCCGCAGGGGTTTGACGGGCTGGTGCACCCCCCAGCTTACTTTTCCATCGGGGCGGAGAGGGGCTACCTGTTTTACTCCGGGCAGCCTAGCTTCTGCAGGCAGTGCCGGAGTTTCGGGCACATGGCAGGTACATGTGGTCAGGCGGTCTGCAGGAACTGTGGGGAGAGGGGGCACATGGCGGCGGCGTGCCCCAAGCCGAGGATGTGCCACAGCTGCGGACAGGAAGACCACGAATTCCGTGACTGCCCTGGGAAGGGGAAGGGGAGGTCCTACGCGGACGCGGCGGCTGGGCGGGAGGGCGCTCCTGGCGGAGGCCTTCAAGACCTGCGGCCCCTGGAGGAGGTGCTGGGGGAGTTGAGAGCGGCGAGGGAGGAGGCAGAAGCTGCGGCTACTGCGGTGGAGGAGGAGCAGGTGGAGGAGAAGGAGGAGCAGGTGGAGGAGAAGGAGGCGCAGGCGGAAGAGATGGAGGCGCGGGTGTTGGGGGAGGAGTCCAGGATGGAGGTGGACGAGGCAAGCCTGAGGAGGCAGAGAGGAACAGCGAGGTCGGAGTCTGGAGACAACTCCTCCGACGCTGACGGCTGGGTGTCCAGGGCGGGGAGAAAGAAGAAGAAGAGAGCGATGAGGAAGGCGGAGGACGCAGCGGTGCTTTCGCCTGCGGAGCTGCCGTACTCGGGTCTTCCTCCTTCCGGTACGGTGAAGCTGGATAACAGTTTTGCCATGCTGGAGGGAAGCGAGGTGGAGCCTGGGCCCTCAGGGGTTACGGGAGGTATGAGAAAGGTTCTCAGCGGCCGGTCTGAGGGAGTGGGGGCAGGGGGAGCGGAGTCCCCTATGAGTGAGGAGCACTCCTACAGTCCGCCAGGGTCACCCAACGACTCCCCATTCCTGGCCTTGGACTCTGGGGACTGTGGAGGGGGCACATTGATGTGAGTTGTGTTTTTTCCTTTCTTTTTACGTGTTAATGGATTTAATTATTGTCACTGTAAATGTTAGGGGGTTGCGGGATAAATTTAAGAGGGGCGCGGTGTTTGATTATTTGTCTTTGGTGTCATTTGATATTTGTTTGTTACAAGAGGTTCATTTAAAAGATGGGGACGATGTTAAATTATTTTCTGAGGAATGGAAAGGAGGGCAATCAAGGTGGGGGGTGGGCGGAGTGCATTCCTCAGGTGTTGGGGTTCTGTTCAAAGGGTGGGATTTTGAAATCAATGAATCGTTTTCTGTTGTGCAGGGCAGGGTGTTGGGGGTGGATGTAAATTGGAGGGGTTTAAGTTTAAGGGTTTTAAATGTCTATGCTCCCACTGATTCTGCTGGTAGGAGGGATGTGTTTGGTGAAATTGCTAATTGTTTAATTACACACAGAATGTTAATTGTGGGCGGGGATTTTAATGTGTCGTTAGAAAGCACAGGTGATTTTAGTTTGGGGCACTTAAACAAGGTGATTAGGGATTTTTCTTTGGTCGACACTTTTAAAAAAGTGAATTCGGGAGTGGGAGGGACTACATGGGGTAATTCTAGGGGGGTTGAAAGTAGAATAGATTTTTTGTTTGTTACAAGGGGCACAAATGTTGTCTCCTCTGAGATCAATCCGGTATGGTTTTCGGACCATCACAGGCTCACAACAAAGCTGTCTGTCCAGGGGACTAGTTTTGGGAGGGGTTTTTGGAAAATGAATATTTCTGTTTTAAAGGAGAGGGAGTTTTTGGAGAAATTTAGTTCTGCTTATGAGGGGTGGGGGGAAATGAAAATGTTGTTTAGTTCTGTAAGGGAGTGGTGGGACTGGACAAAGGTAAGAATTAAGTGGTTTGTAATAAATTATTGCAAACAAAGGTCCAGGAGGAAAAAAAGGGTTTTTGTTAGGTTGCAAAGGGAACTGGAGAATTATTTTGTTGCAGGGAATTTAAAAGGGAATGAGTCATGGGAGGGGTATACGGATTTGAAGAATAAATTAAGAAGGGTTTTTGAGGAAAGGGCGAGGAAGGTTTGTTTTTCATCTAAAAGGGAATTTTTTGAAAAAAATGAAACTTGTTCGGCGTATTTTTTTAATTTAGTTAAACAGACAAGAATGAGGAAGGGTATTCAGGGCCTTCGAGGGGCTGATGGGGTTGTGAGGACTGAGACAGGGGGAATGGTGGAGGTGGCTACAAGGTTTTATAAAGATTTATTTGGGAAGAGGGAAGTTGATTTTGGGGAGGGGGAAAATTTTTTGGGATGCCTGGAGAAGGTGGTCCCTAATGAGGTCCGAGAAGATCTGGAGGGGGACATTACACTGGTAGAGCTGAGTGAAGCTCTCCGGGGCCTTCAGTCTAATAAGGTCCCGGGGGGGGACGGCCTACCAGTGGAATTGTACAAGACTTTTTGGGAAAAAATAGGGCCTGATTTATTGGAGGTGGGTAGGGAAATTTTCAGGGAGGGGTGTTTGACCAATTCAATGAGGGAGGGAATTATTTCTTTATTATTCAAGAAAGGGGATATGGAGGAGTTGAAGAATTGGCGGCCGGTCACACTTTTGTGTGTAGATTATAAGGTGTTGGCCAAGGTTCTGACGGGGAGACTAAAGAAGGCTTTGCCTTACATTATTGGGGAAGAACAAACATGTGGGGTGGAGGGTAGGCAGATGTTTTGGAACCTTCACTTGGTTCGGGACGCCATCAGCTGGGCGCGTGACAGGAAGTTACCGCTCATGCTGGTGGGTCTCGACCAAGAGAAGGCTTTTGACCGGGTTTCACATGAGTTTTTGTTTCGAGTTTTGGGGAAGTTTGGTTTTGGGCCTAATTTTTTAAGGTGGGTGGGCATTTTGTACAGAGGGGTGGGTAGCAGGGTTAATTTGAATGGCCATTTAAGTGCTTTCATTTTGCAGGAAGGTGGGGTGCGACAGGGGTGTCCGATGTCCCCCCTGTTGTACGTGGCCTATATGGAGCCCTTTGCGGCTGCCATAAGGAGGGAGGCTGGCATTAGGGGACTTAGGTTGCCGGGGGCTGGGGGGAGGGTGGTAAAACTATCGCAGTACGCAGATGACACCACCCTCCTCCTGGAAGATGAGGTCAGCCTAAAAAGGGCCTTAGGAGTTATCGGTTTATTTTCGAAGGCCTCGGGTTCAAAACTAAACCTAAGCAAATCTACAGTGAAGTTTTTTGGGGAGGGGGAGGGGAGAACGGGAGGTTTATGTGGTTTAGCGGGGTGTCCGGGGCCTTTTAGAGTATTGGGGGTTGATTTTGGGACGAAGGAGGAGGTTGAGGAAAATTGGGCGGGAAGAATTCGTAAAACAAAGGGCAAATTGGGGTTGTGGCAGATGAGGCAGTTAAGTTTGGAAGGGAAAATTTTAGTTGTAAAAGCGGAGGTTTTGCCGTCTTTTTTGTTTTTGGCGCGGGTTTTTCCTCTGCCCCCGAAGTGGAGGAGGACAGTGCAGGGGATGGTGTTTAAGTTCTTGTGGGGGGGGTATGAGTATATAGCTAGGGATTTGATGTACCAGGGCATAGAAAGGGGGGGAAGGGGGGTGCCTCATATTTCACTAAAGTTAGATGTGTTGGGTTATGTGGGGATGTGTGAGGTCGTCACAAAACCACAGAGGCATCCATCATATTTTTTCATTAGACTGTGGTTATCGGGTTTTTTGAGGTTTCTGGTGGGATGGGACAACCGTTTTCCTAAAGCAGAGCGTTTGCCCCCGCAGTACCAGGATATGGTGAAGTGGGCTGGAAGGTACCCGGAGTGCAGGGACAGGGATTTGGTTTTAGATCACAGGGCATTATATGCTGCCCTGTTAGATAAGATTTGCACAGTGCGGGTGTGGGGGGTTGAGCAGAGGGAATGGAGATTGACCCAGATGAAGGGCCTAGATAATAAGATTAAAGACCTGAATTGGTTGGGGGTACACGGGCGTTTGCCGGTGAGGGATGTGCTGTACAGGCACTCCCTCACCAGGAATAAGTTTTGTCCGCGGCAGTGGTGTATGGGTGAGGAGACCGTGAGGCATGTGTTTTGGGACTGTGTTTTTGCTCAGAGGGTGTGGGGGGAGGTGGGGTTGTTTTATACTTTGTTGAAGGGACTGTGTTATGAGGGGATAATGCGGGGGAAGGGGTATTCCAATCTGAGGGAACGGAATCGATTTTGGTGGTGGTTTACTATTTGTTTGACCAAGTTTTGCCTGTGGGAGGCCAGGGGGGTTTTAGTTAAGAGGAATGTTGTGTGGGGGGTGGGACGAGTGGTCGGGAGAATAAGGGGGGAATTGCAGAGGAGGTTACAGTGGGATGTAATAAGGTGGGGGTATCATAAGGCAAAAGAAAGATGGAAGGGGTTATTGGAATAATTTTGATGTAAGGGTTTTTTTTTTGTCCACTAGATGGCAGTAAACGTTAATATTATAAATATATATATGTATGTTTTTGTGTGTTGGAATGTAAATGTAATTGTATTGATGTAAGTGTAATACTGTCCTTTATGTAAAGTATGTAACTCTGTGATGTATGTAATTTTGTAATAGGTTTGTTGTTTTTCTAATAAAATATAAAAAATAAAAGATAATCTGTTCTTATCAGTTTAATATCTGAGACAGCGATCGTTTGGGAGAACATCTTTGGTGACCATGGAGGGTCCAGCGTTGGAGTCATCGGCAGCTGGAGTGAGACTTTGCGGATTGTGGTCGCGCCGCCACGCTTGGAGGAAGTCGATTTGCGGTATGTGGTGGTTGAGATTTTAAGGCATTTTTTCAGTTGGTGTGTCTAAAATTTTTTGTATCCAAGATTTTCAAGCACGGAGGTTTTTCGATGTAACTTTAGACAGCGAGAGTTTGTGTTTGGAAATTTTCCAATTATACAAGTCGTTGGGGCCTCATAAGGTGCTTTCTGGGATTTCTTTTGTGCCACTTTTTTCGTTTGACGTTAAAACGGTGACTGTTTTGATTTATAACCCTTTTGTGCCCGCCCAGGACGTTGAACTGTTTTTGAGCCGGCGCTGCACGGTGTTGAAGCCTGAAGTGAGGCTGAACAATGCATTTGGAATTTGGAATGGGAAGAGGCAGTTTCTGGTTAGGTTGCACCAAGATCCAGGGGGAATCGGTGGCGTGAGGCATTTGCCGGCAGTGTTTTCCATCGGCCCGGACAAAGGGTATTTAACATATGCAGGCTTGCCCACGTATTGCCACAAGTGCTTGCACTATGACCATATGGCGAAGGACTGCAGTGCAGATATTGTTTGTAGTCTTTGTGGAGAGGGAGGTCATGTGGCCAAGGACTGCACAAAGGACAAGGCCTGCCATTTGTGCGGTAGCAGGCAACACCTGTACCGGAGTTGCCCGGATCGGCGTCGGTCGTTCGCCGAGGTTGTCCAGGGAGGAAGACAGCCCCCTAGCGGCGTGGGAGTAGCAAGACAGAAGGAGCCGGAAGCTTGCGGGGCAAATCCGGCCCCTGATCCAGTTTGGGGTCCAGCGGTGGCCAGGGAACCTGCGGCTCCCGAGGGAGAGGAGCAGCCTGGAGTGTCGGAAGCAGAGAGCACAGCGGAGGCTGTGGTGGAGGCGCTTCCTTCCACAGCGGCGAGGGAAGGGAAGCAGGTCAATCGGGCAGAAACTGCAGTCCCTGTCACAAGGGAGAGGTCGGCTGGTCCTGCGGTGGCGGCAGAGCAGGCACAGGAGCAGTGGGCGGCGGTGGAGGGGGATGCTGCAGCGGGGATGGCGGGCAAGAATTTAGACGTGGGTGAGAAGCTGATGGCATGCGAAAATCTCGAGGTGGAGCGGGGCGAGGAGGCTCCTGCTGGGAGAAGGAGGGCGGGGGCTGCAAGTCCAGCAGAGGTCATGGAGACCCAGTTGGGGTGCGCACCAACCAAAAGGGGCCTCGTGGTGGATTGGGCTTTAGCTATGGAGGAGGAAAACCCTCTGGGGCCGGAGAACTTGGCGGAGTGGCGGTGGATTTAAGTTTGGACGTGCCAAAGGTGGGGTGGGGTTTCTGGAGGATGAACGTGCAGGTGCTGCAGGAAAAGGCCTTCCAGGAGCGGTTCCGTGCCCTGTACAGAGGGTGGGCCTGCCTAAAGCCCTTTTCCCCCACAGTGATAGAGTGGTGGGAGGGGCTGAAGGTGCGGGCGAAGGTGCTGGCGCAGGGGTACTGTAGGGGGAAAAAGAGGAGGGAGTTGCGCAGGTTCAGGAAGCTCCAGAAACAGCTAGAGCGCCTGTATGTGGAGTGGAATAAGGGCGGGGCCTTTAACGAACAACAGTGGGTCATAGTAAAGGAGGAAATGCGGGGCCTTCTCGAGGAGTGTGCACATTCTTTCTCTTTTAGGAGCAGGGCAGAAAAGAGAGAGAAGGATGAGAAGTGTTCTGCGTACTTCTTTCAGTCAGTGCGGGCGGCACAGAAAAGAAGGGTGGTGGAGGGCTTGAGGGAAGCGGATAGGCAGATACCATTTCCTCTACCCCTGTGTGTGAGTATAGTCTCTGAATTTTATGCAGAGCTGTTTGGTCAGAGGGAGGTTGAGGGGGCAGCTAGCAAATGGTTTGCGGGTTTGGTGGCAGCGGGAGTGCCAGAGGGGGTGCGAGCAGCCCTAGAGCTCCCAATTAGTTTGAAGGAGCTTCGCAGTGCTCTAGTGAGGATGAAGGGGGGCAAGGTGCCTGGGTTGGATGGTCTGCCCAAAGAATTTTATCTAGAATTCTGGGACATTCTGGGGGAGGACTTTGTGGAAGCGGTAAGGGAGGTTTTCGCGCAGGGGGAGCTGACACCATCAATGAGGGAGGGGGTGGTGACCCTGTTGTACAAAAAGGGAGATCCTTTGGACCTCCGCAATTGGCGACCCATCACCCTCCTGTGTGCGGATTACAAAATAATCGCTAGGGCGTTGACAGCGCGGCTGCGGCTAGCTATGCCATTTTTAATTAATGAGGACCAGACGTGCGGGGTGGAGGGGAGGTCCACAGGATTTAATTTACAGCAGGTGCGAGACACATTAGAATGGGTGGAGGATCGAGGCTTGCCACTGATAGTGGCAAGCCTTGATATGGAAAAGGCATTTGATAGGGTAAATCATGGGGTTTTGTTTAGCACCTTGGCATGGTGTGGTTTTGGTGGAGGGTTTCTCAAATGGTTGTCGATAATGTAGAGGTGTGGGAAGCAGGATCAGCATTAACGGTCACCTGGGGGCGTTTCTGAAGCAAAAAGGGGGGGTCAGACAGGGGTGCCCTCTGTCGCCCCTTCTCTACGTGCTGTATGTGGAGCCGTTGGCAGAGGCAATCAGGCGGGAGGAAAATATTAGGGGAGTTTCAATCCCGGGGGGTGGTGGGACAGTGGTGAAAGTGTCCCAATATGCAGACAACATGTCCCTGTTTCTGGAAACACAGAGGGGTTTGGAGTTGGCTTTGGGAATAGTGGAGTGTTTTGCAAGAGGGTCAGGGGCACAGCTGAATAGGGCTAAGTCCCAAATGAAATATTTTGGGACTTGGAGGGTCAGGACAGATGCCTTATGTGGGCTAGGTCTGTCAGGGGGGCTGCTTAAGATTTTAGGAGTGGATTTTGAGGGGAGAGTGATGGAGGATGCAAGGAGAAACTGGGAGAAGAGGTTAGCAGGGGTGGGGAAAAAGTTGGGTCTGTGGGCGGCAAGAAGGCTAACAATCATCGGGAAGGTGTTAGCCTTGAAGGCGGACATCATGCCGTCCCTGGTTTACTTGGCTAGGGTGTACATTATGCCAGCTCGGTTGCGAAGGGCTTTGACCAGGGCAGTATTTAAGTTTGTGTGGGGTGGGTATGAATACATACAGAGAGTGGTTATGTATCAGGCGGTGGAGGAGGGGGGTAGGGACGTCTTGTGTTTTCCATTGAAATGTGATACAATGTTTTTCTGTAATATTTGTGTGGCCTTGAGTGGGCCTAGAATTCATAAGTTTCCGTTTTTTGTGCGATTTTGGGCATCAGGGTTTTTTTCGGTTTTTGGTGGAATGGGACAACAGGGTCCCAAGGGCAGAGGTGGCTTCGGCACAGTATTTGTGGGTGGTGAGGTGGGCTAAGAGACATGCAGAGTGTGGGGATCGGGAGCTGGCTTTAGACCACAGAAAGCTCTATAGGGCATTAAGGGGCAAGCTTCGGCAGAGTGAGGGGCTTAGGCGTAGGGTTGAGGCGGGAAGTGTGGACGGCAGTCCAGCTAAAGGGGTTGGACAACAATTTGAGAGACCTCAACTGGATGGTGGCGTATGGGCGCCTGCCCGTACGGGACGTCCTGTACCGCCACAAATTAACAAAGAACAGATTTTGTCCACGGGTGGGTTGTGGGGAGGAGGAAACCGTGCAACGTGTTTTGGGGATGTGGATTTGCACAGAAGGTGTGGGGTTTGATGAAGGGAAGATATAGGGTGTTGGAGGGTGTGAACCGAGAGGGGGTGCTTTTTGGAGAAGGTGTGAGGAGGAAGAAAGGAAGGGAAAAATCTTTAACATTGTTGCTGCTCAGCCTTGTTAAGTACAAATTATGGGTGGCTCGAGGAGAGAGAGGGGTACTAAAGCAAGGCTGGACGGTAAGAGGGGTGGTGGAGATGGTGAGGGTGGAGGTGGAGCGGCACTTTCAGTGGGAGGTGCGGCGGTGGGGGTTTAACGCCGCAAGGGAAAGGTGGAAAGTTCTGTTACAGGGCTAGGGGGGCTTGTGTTAATAAGGATATGTGTCATAATAACACCGGCAGAAGTGGGGTTGTTGGAGGGAGAGAGGTTTTATTTGGAAATTTGGTTTTTCTGTACTAGTTTAGTGCTTTGTTTACCTGTGTGAAATGTAAAGAAAAGGGGGTTTAAGTGGGTAAGGGGTGATGGGGAGGTGTTGGGTTGGGAGGGGTGATGGGGAGGTGTTGGGTTGGGAGGGGTGATGGGGTTGTGGAGGTGGTGGGTGTGGATTTGGATTGGCATTTAGAGGGGAGCGGTGTGTCGGGGATTTGATATGTAATGCAAAGTTGTCGTGAGTGAATAAATATTTTTCAAAAAAAAAAAATCTGTTCTTAGCAGTTTAATATCTGATACGTCCCCTATCTGGGGACTACATATTAAACAGATTTTTGAGACTGGGAGTCGGAGAAGGAGCTTGCTCCGTCCGCTCCACGCATCGACCCGGTATTGCAGTACGTCCGGGAACGGTGCGCCTCTATTTTTGGGTGCAAAGGAAGGGTGAATGCTGCTGCTGCTGCTTTTTTTTCTTCTTCTTCATGGAGTAGACAAGCAACTGAGTCCTTGTGGGTTTTTTTTTTTTTTTTTTTTAAGTAAAAGAAATAGTTTTATCGTGTGTCTTTCTTTCGTTCGTTCTATCTTTCTTTCTATCATTCTCCATCAGCTAGCTGGGTAAGTGAAGTTGGTTAAGTAAGTCAGCTAGCGAGCCGGTTTGCAGCGGTCCGTGGCTGGCTTGCGCCCTCTGCCAGTTGGGCGGTTATTGCGTCTCCTCTTCCGCGGATAACGCGCGGGGGCGCCGGCGGACAACTCCGGGCCTGTGGCGGCTGGTGACGGCGAGAGGCCACATGTGCTCGGGTTTCTCTTCATCACGCACAAATCTTTCGCCTTTTACTAAAGATTTCCGTGGAGAGGAACACTCCTGAGTTTGTGCTATTTTTGGATGCTCCGTCCGCCGGATGGGGCGACTTTTCTGTTCTTAAGAGAGCTTGTTGATGACTTGTTGCCATGTGTCCCTGGTTTGTGACTTGTCAGGTACATGTGTTATAGAGTATGGACTGCCTCCTTGCTTGCTTAGCTAGGTAATTACATAGCTGTTCTGCGAGTGCTCGTGCAATTAAACAGCGATAAGAGCCTTCAGCATGCAGGTAGCTACCGTGGCAGGGGACGTGGGGCTTTGTGGGTGGAGCCGAGATGATGGGCAGAGGTCCCGGGGGAAGCGTTGAGGGGGCCCCGGACCAATGGCAAGCAGGGACCGGGTCCGGCCGGACCCCGCGATCGGATTCCTGCCCCCCTGGGCGGCGGCGGCCAGCTGTGGCCAATTTTCAGGCCATCGCTTCTCGGCCTTTTGGCTAAGATAGGCGGTCCATATTGGTATTTGTTACTGATTTATAACCTCGTCTTATTGTGCAAATTGAATTATTGTTTCTATTTTGTCTCTGCAGGTGTTTTTGAGTTTCCAGAGGAGGGGGTGGTGAACGTTGGGTAACGGGAGTAAGGCCCTTCGGGGCACCCAATATAATTAATTTCTGTTTGTATTAATTAACCTGCTTTTTCGTTTGGATTTTCGAAGTTATAGAAATCCTCAGGATGTCGGCGGCCAGGGTGGGCTCCAGGAGGCATTGCTGTGCAAGGTTCCTGTTCCGGGAGAAGGATGGGAGACTGTTGGAGCTGTCTCGTCTGGACTTCTCCAGGAAGATTCTGAGGGATCTCCTTGGTTTTACCCCAGCTGAAATCAATTGCATTGTCAATCTGCCCCAGCTGAAGGGATTTGACGTGAGTTTTCGGGCGGCTCCTTTGTTGGCTTCTTTGTGGAACAAGGTGGAGAAGGTAAGCGAAAAGTTGTCTATGTTTAACATTGAAAAGCTGACCGATGATACCGTTAAGACGATCATTGTTAGACTGTACAACGAAACGGTGGAGGAGGCCGACATTGTGATATGGTTAAGTCGATTTTGTCTGGTGCGGGGGCCACCGCAGAAAGTGTTAGATGTAGATGGGATATGGACGTGTGCGTGGAGAGTACCTGTGAAGTTGCTCAATGACCCGAAGGGCTACGCAGGTCTGCGCCACTTGCCCTCAATCATTGATTTGGGGGAAAACCGGGGCCTCATTTACTATCAAGGCCAGCCTAAGTTGTGTAGGCGGTGTGGGACCTATGGACACCTGGCTGAGGCATGCAAGGTGATTGTGTGTGCGAAATGCAGGGAGGTGGGGCACTGGGCGGCGGGTTGCCCTAATGGAAGAAAATGCAATTTGTGCTGGTCAAACGCGCATTTGTTCCGTGACTGCCCGGATTCCTTTGCGAATCGGGCAAAGAGAGGGAGACCATCTGCTGGGCCCAGTGGCCAGGTGGAGGGCGAGGTGCAGGGAGATCAGGAGGGAGCAGAGAAAAGGGGGGAGGAGCAGGGACCTCAGGAGGGAGCGGGGAGAGAGCGGGATCCTGGAGCGGATCAGGAAACTGAGAGGGAGCAGGGAGCGGGGAGAGAGCGGGATCCCGGAGCGGATCAGGAAACTGAGAGGGAGAAGGGCGCTGGGAGAGAGCAGGATCCCGGAGCAGATCAGGGAGCTGGATCGGAGCAGGGAGTGAAGGAAAATGAGGAGAAGCAGGGGGAAGAGGGGGTTGGAGCTTCACAGGGAGGGAAGGCAGGGGAAGGGAGTGAAGAGGTAGGTATGACTGCTGAGGGTGAGGGCAGTGGGGTAGGCCGGACGGTGGCTGGGGGTGGGGGGGAGAGTGAGGGAGCTAGGGTGGGAGGGGAGAGCCAGAGGCAGGCCCAGGGTCAGGCAGAAAAGGAGGGAGGTGGTGACTTGGTGCCCCCTACTGGAGGGGTAGTGTAGTGACAGTGGCAGAGACCAAGGGGGAGAGTCCGACTCTGAGTCCTCCTCTATGGTCACTGTGGGCTCCGGAATGGATGTGGGAGTGGAGGAGATGGAGCAGGACGTGACCTCATTAAAAAGGTTGGCAGAGGTTTTGGAGCCTGAGGAGGAGGGAGAGAGTAAGAAGGGCAGAGCAGGGGCGGGATGGGGGCTTTTAGGAAACCTCTCAGACAGTGGGTCTGGGGGGTCCTCCCCGCTGTACCCGGAGATGTCGCCAAATGAGTGGCCATATGCGGAGGACATGTATGAACCGGACATTCTCCGGATTGAGGAGGACGGGGTGGGTAAACCGCCCAAACGAGTGGAATAACGCGCTTGGAAAAGCAGTGTATGCATAGTGTGGGTTTTTGTTTTTGATGGTCCCCTTTGGGTTTTTTCTTTCTTCTAAGTATGGCTACTAAAGTATCAATAAAAATAGCGACCTTGAATGTGCGCAGCATCAAGACGCCGGTGAGGGCGCAGGCAGCGCTGTCATATTTGGCCTCAGTGGATGCAGACGTGCTGTTCCTGCAGGAGTGTGACCTACCCTTCCGCTCCTCCTACAGGGAGTGGGAGGAGAGGTGGCCGCATGGCCCCTCCATTTGGAGTGGGTCTGAGGGAAACAGGGCTGACGGGGTTGGGGTACTTGTGCACAACAGCAGGGTGGTGGTGAAGGAGTGCACAGTGGTGAGGCCAGGGAGAGCACTGTCTGTCACTTTTAGTTTTTGCGGCATAACGTTTCGTGCGGTAAACGTTTATGCTCCAGCGTGTAAGCAGGACAGATGGGATCTTTTCCATGATGTGGCCCCATATCTGCTGGGGAGAGCACCAGTCTTGTTTGTGGGGGATTTTAATTGTATTATTGAAAGAGAAGGCAGAAGAGAACGGGACAGGTGTTCCGGATAGATAAGACATCTGTGCAGGTGAGGAACATGGTAATTGATTTTAAACTGAGGGATGTTTTTAAATCGGTACATCCGGCTCTTCCGGGGTTTACCTGGAACAGCCCGGATGGCCTAAAGGCATCACGAATTGATTTTATGTTTGTGCGGGAGTGTGAGGCAGAAGCGGTGACGCTGACGCCTGTGTTTTTTACGGACCACTCCTTGCTTTTAGGCTCCCTGGTTTTTAAAGGGGGTTTGGGGGTGGGAAGGGGGGTGTGGAAACTAAATTGCTCCCTGTTGGAAGAGGAGAGGGTAGTGAGGAGTTTCAGGGAGAAATATGGGCAGTGGCAGTCACTGCAGGACCTTTTTGGCTCCAGAGCGGAGTGGTGGGAGGAGATTAAAAAGAAAATTAAGCTTTTCTTCGTCACTGCAGGGAAGGAGGGAAGGGCAAGGGAGAAGAGGGTTTTGGGGGGCCTGCAGAGGCGTCTAAACAGATACACCCTCTTAGTCCAGCAGGGGTTCGATTTTAGAGAGGAGCTGGAGAAAGTAAGAGAGGAAATGGCCACACTAGCATTGGGCAGGAGCAGGGAGGTAATTTTTAGGTGTAGGGAGCGCGAGGTGGAGGAGGGGGAGACCTGCTCGCGATATTTTTTTTTTTAAAGTGATGGCGAAGAGGGCACTATTCAAAGGCCTCCAGGACAGGGATGGGTGTGTCGTAAGGGAGACTGAGGGGCACCTAAGAATTGTAAAGGAATTTTATTCCGACTTGTTCAGTGAGAAGGTGGTGGATGAACAGGTGATGGAGGAGCTGTTGGGTCTGGTTGACCGGAAGATCCGGGATGGATCAGCTCTGGAGACTGATTTTAGTCTCGCCGACATGACGGGGGCGCTACAGACTTTTAAGAAAGGGAAGTCCCCGGGGCTGGACGGGCTGCCCTTGGAATTTTACGCTAAATTCTGGGGGATGGTAGGGCCGGATTTAAAAACTGTTTTTAAGGAGTTTGAGGGACGGCAACAGCTGCCCGAGAGTTTTAGAAAAGGGGTGGTGACACTCATTTTTAAGAAGGGCGACGCAGCTTGCATTGGGAATTAGCGACCCATAACGTTGCTCAATTTCGATTGCAAGCTGTTTAGCAAGCTTTTAGGGGGGGTGGTTGGGAGAGGCTGAAAAGGGAATGGGTGCACAGGGAGCCAAAGAAAGGGGGGAGGGGGGTCCCGGACTTTTACCGTGCCCTTTTGTGTCAGTTTGTTGCGTTGCATGTGGGGTTGTGTGTGAGGGGGTAAAACAAGGCCTCGTTTTTAGTACGTTTTTTTATGGGGGGGTACATGAGGCGGTTGGGCCTCTGGAGAGTGCCTTTAACGGTGCCCGTGGCCTTTGAAATGCCGGATTTTTATAGGCCCATTCAAGCCTTTTTAAAAAAACATGGTTTGGAGGGGGCAGGGGGTGAGGTTTTAACTGACCACCACAAAATTTTGTCCTTTGTGCAGGATGGGGACCCAGTGTGTCCAGTGCGCGGGATGGCACTGGGCCAAGCCACGGACGTTTGGGCGGCAGTGACCCACACCGACCTGCTCAATCGGCACAAAGATCTAGCGTGGTGGTCGGCCCATGGAGGCCTGCCTGTGAGGGCAGTGATGCACGCTCGGCGTCTGGCTGCAACAGCGCAGTGCCCCAGGGATGGCTGCTCCCAAGAAGAATCAGTGAGGCACGTGCTGCTGGACTGCATGTTTGCCAGGGATTTCTGGACAGTGGCCCGCCCTCAGATCCAGCAGGCGCTGGGTGGAGGGGTGGACTGTGAATGGGTCCTGAATGGTGGCAATGGGAGGCAGCGGCTGGGCGCCGCAAAATGGAGGCGGGCATGGCTGACGTTGAACTGTGCCCAGGAGGCGATGTGGGTCGTCAGATCGCTGGCGACCCTGGAGAGGCGCATGTTGTCGCCAAGGGCCACATGGCAGATGACGGTGGGCTTTATTTGAGTCTACATGCGGCGGGACTGCCGGCGGTAGGGGAGAGAGCGGGCCTGCGCTGCGTGGGGCACTGCAGCATGGCGGATATGGGGCATGGACTGATGGAAGAAATGGACTGGATCTTTGTGTTGGTGGAGCGGGAAGGGTGGAGTTGGCTTGGTAAGGACGCACCCCCGTTCTGCACAAATATTTCGGTGGAGGCTGGTGGGATTGAAAAGAGGGGAGGGATTGTTTTTTTGTACCTATGCGGGTTTTTATGTTTTAATAAAGGCTGGTCCTTGGGGTGGGGAAAAATAAGGGATTATTTATTGTTATTTATTGGTTTTATTGTGTGTTTTATTGGGTCTTGCCAAAAACTGTTTTTATTTTTGTATGGCACAGAGGGGTAGACACAAAGGTATGAAAAGGTAAAAGTGGATGTAAACTTGTCATGATACAATAAAAAATTTTCCAAAAAAAAAAAAAAAAAAAATCTGTTCTTATCAGTTTAATATCTGATACGTCCCCTATCTGGGGACTACATATTAAATGGATTTTTGAGACTGGGAGTCGGAGAAGGAGCTTGCTCCGTCCGCTCCATGCATCGACCCGGTATTGCAGTACGTCCGGGAACGGTGCGCCTCTATTTTTGGGTGCTAAGGAAGGGCGAATGCTGCTGCTGCTGCTTTTTCTTCTTCTTCATGGAGTAGACAAGCAACTGAGTCCTTGTGGGTTTTTTTTTTTTTTTTTTTTAATAAAAGAAACAGTTTTATCGTGTGTGTGTATTTCTTTCGTTCTTTCTATCTTTCTTTCTTTCTATCATTCTTCATCAGCTAGCTGGGTAAGTGAAGTTGGTTAAGCAAGTCAGCGAGCGAGCCGGTTTGCAGCGGTCCGTGGCTCGCTTGCCCCCTCTGCCAGTCGGGCGGTTATTGCGTCTCCTCTCCCTCTTCCGCGGATAACGCACGGGGGCGCCGGCGGACAACTCCGGGCCTGCGGCTCCGGGCCGGGAGGGCCTACGGCGGCTGGTGACGGCGAGAGGCCACGTGTGCTCGGGTTTCTCTTCATTGTTCACGAGTCTACTGCCCTCTACCGCCTCCCCCGCCCACCCCCATGCCACGCACCAGACCACCCACCCCTACCTCCTCCCAGCCTGGAAGCCCACCCCCACATGCACAGACCTGAGCACAAGACCCTATCCTCTGTATCCCCACCGCCGAAACCCCCAACTCCACAGTGTCCCCTGCTGACTTAGGTCCCACCAATCCCGTCACCGTCACTGTCAAGGAGGAGCCTGACTCCGACACCCCCATTGTGGTGTTGGAGTCAGACTCCTCAACCTCAGAATCAGACTCAATTACACCGTGGAAAAAAATTTAAAAAAAGAAGGGCAAACGCGTCAGATCACCAACAACAGCACAACAACAACAACCTAGTCAACCTCCCAACCAATGTTCCCTCTAAGCTGCGCGCGTGCGCAATCGCGCACTGCCCGCACATTCTCAGCGCACAAGAAAATCTATCCAGCGCATAAACAACATCAACATAACGTATTAATTCATATCTAATATTAGACCTAATCTAATCTAATTAATTCGCCCAATAATATTGTTTTTTTGTTTCTCACTCAGTGAGTGACAGGTGTCCAGCCAATGATACGATACGGTTCACTTACGGTACGAAGCCAATCATGGCATTGACGGTGCTTGCGTCTGGGCCCTGCCTATATGCGCCGTGCAGGTTAGCTAGCAGGTTAATAGATGCTAATACAAACCCCGCATCATGGCGAAACGAACAGGCAGCGACACATCCACTCAGCAAGCCACAGTAAAAAAAGAAATGCAGTTCTTTTAAGATGGAATGGCTGTCGGAGTATGTGCAAATTGAAGAAAAAGCGGTGAAATTGGGTGAGATTTTTTCTTTTTCAAGTGAGAAAGGTCTACTCTGCAAAACATGCAGCGATGCCAAAGTAGCAAGTGAGTTTTCAGAGGGAAAAATGTGGACTGAATGGAAGCTGGACTATCTCAAGCGTCACGTTCAGCATAAAAGTCATTTAAAAGCTGTCGAAACTGTACGAAGACTCAAGATGGGACAGGGGATTGGTACATTATTGCGGGAGAGCGCAAAAGAGCGAGAGAAAAGGAACGAGCTGTCACACAAAACAAAATCGGACCCTGAACAAGTTAAAGTTCTCATTGACAATATTTTACTTGCCATCAAAATGAATGCATCAAAGGAGATCTCACAGCTTGTGGATATTTGTGCTACATTTCAAGCTTCCAGTGCCGACTGTGAAAGAGGATTTAGTTTAATGAATCATATCAAAACAAAATCCAGAAATCGTCTTGATGTGACACATTTGGACCAGCTGATGCGCATAAAGTCAAAGCAAGAAGCAGACGAAGCCATCAACCTGGACAAAGTGTACAACCATTGGAGAAGTGAGAAGGACAGACGTGAAAAATAAGGTAAAATTTAAGTCAGATTTGTGCATATTCTAGTGACGGTTATTAAGATTTTGTCTTTATGGATATTAATCATTAAATGTTGTTACTATTAGATCATTTATGGGTAGTAGAAATGCCAAGAAAAACTGTGTAATTAGATATTTTACAGACAAAGTGTTACAGGAATTTGCACTGTATCACAAGCTACAGCACAAGTCATTGTGCAAAATGTGAATGTTTTAATGTAAGCAAAATGTTATGTCTGAAAGGTGTATATGTCTCATATCTTCCAGAACAGGACCCTCAGCCAGGCAAAGCAGGACTCTTCCCATGGCCAAAGCAGGACTCTCACATACTGTATAACATCTACACATCCCATTTTTCAGATTTTTGTCTTTTTTTAAGTGGACCAAATTACTTATTTAAAAATAAAGCGTGCATATCTAATGTTGCTCACAGTAGTCCTCAGTTTGCTCAGGGAGCTTGTGTGTATGCCCAGATACATGAAATATTAGAGGGAACATTGCTCCCAACCCAGCAATAGTCCGCCATATAACAAAAACCACAAAACCATTAACACAGTTACATTCAAAACCGGTACATAGAACAGAACTTGCAGCCAGGCCTGAGCCCCCTCCCCACCCTACAAAACCACCCACACCACCGCCCATACACCACACGGAAATTTTACAAACCACCATCAACACTCTACCAAGAATCACTAGGGACCAGCCAACCTCCGGTCCAGATCCTGTTAAAGGATCTGGAGCATCATCCTCCTCTCAGGGCCCTCCAGGGACTGGGGGATAGCCTGGGGCAAGAACACCTGCCCCCACCTCTCCAGGACGGAACCTCCCAGGCAGTCAGGAGGGGAGGCCTGTGAGTGTACATGGTCCGGGGGTGAGTAGGCGCCTTAATAACCAGGACATTGTTAATGATAAACTCAATAAAATCTGCAAACAAATCGCCAATAGCAATATCGGTTCATAAATCACACACAACAATAAAATTCATGGCACACAAAATAACAATCTCATCACTCAACACTCGCAGTATCAAAGACCCTGCCAAAAGACACACAGTTTTCTCCATTCTGTCTCAGGTCCCCTCAGACGTCATCCTGCTCCAGGAATGTGGCATTCCGTTCCGGGAGTAACACAAAATAAAACAAGATACCCTTTTATTAATTACACAATGTCTGTTCGTTGTTTTTCATCTAAATGAGTTAAAACAGATGATAGATTCTGCAACATCTCAGAATTCCTTAACCGAGCACATTGATCAAGGGTGTTACGTAAAACAAGCCCATCTATGTCATCACCAGAATGCAGCGCAGAGGCGGTGGCTACAGAGGAGACAGTGGGCCCTACCGTCACTCTCTGGGACTCTTCCTGAGAGTTTCCTCGGTCGTGATAAGCCTTTAGCATATTAAGGTGGCAGACGCATGATTGGCGTTTGCGATCGGGAGTTCGGACAACGTAATCCGTCTCGCTCAGTTTACGGTCAATGATGTAAGGACCAGAAAATCGTGCATGCAGAACAGAACCAGGATTGGGCAACAATACAAGAACCTTGTCCCCTGGCTGGAAAGAACAGGCACAGCTTTCCTGTCATGCGAACCTTCATTTTTGCTTTGGGGGAAGACAAAGCCTTTTAGCAAC